>NC_091455.1:44072967-44147967 GCF_027789765.1 Dendropsophus ebraccatus
AGAGGAGGGAGGTGATGATGTCACAGCAGTTGAGCAGAGACTGCCTCTTTTTTTCAGCAGCCGGCTTTCAGGCTGCTTTTACCAGCAGTTTCCTGGTGGAGCTCCCCCTGGTGGTCATCACTGGGAAATATGGAAAATTAGATTGTTAATTTTTCATATTTCCTTAGATGTAAAAAAAATGAAAACCACATATAAATTAACAAAAAAAAATAACAAATTCAGTTTTAACACTTTCAAAAATTTTTTTAACTTTGCGACACATTCCCTTTAAACAAAACTGATGAGTGAGATCTTCAGCAGGTTTGGACTACCAGAAACCATAGAGTCCGATAGAGGTACCCACTTCACAGGAGAGGTAATGCAAAACGCAATGCAGATGCTAGGGGTAACACAAGCATTCCACACGCCCTATCACCCACAAGCCAGTGGGAAAGTTGAAAGACTAAATGGTACACTTAAGTTAAAGATCCAGAAGGCCTGTGAAGAATTAGGGAAACCCTGGACAGAATGTTTGCCAGTAGCACTATATTCCATTAGGTATACACCAAATAGAAAGACCAAACTGTCCCCCTTTGAAATACTGTTCGGCTCAGCACCAAGACTTGGACTGTACTTCCCCCAAACACTACAGTTACAGTGCGACAGTATCACCAGTTATGTCCAGAGTCTCCAGAAAAGACTCTCGGTTGTGCATAAACAAGTCTATGATTCTATTCCAGATCCTGACAGTCGAGAAGGAGCTTATTCCCTCCAACCAGGTGATTGGGTGGTCGTGAAGCGGCACACTAGGAGACCACTGGAGCCAAGATTTGACGGTCCATTCCAGGTCCTCCTGACTAAGGCCACTTCAGTAAAGCTCGAGGGAAAACCCAACTGGATCCATGCCAGTCACTGCAAGGTGGTGGAGCGGAAGGATGATTGTCCATCTGATGATGTTGGTGATCCTGATCCAAAGAAGCAAGACCTCTCTGATCACCAATGATGTGGAAAAAGGAGTGATACTGTGGTTTAACACTTTACATCCAGTAGCAACTTTCCGTTCTGACTTCTGTAGAATTTTTTATTTTTATTTTTTTTTCTGGAATTTGAATGAGCACACAAGTGAACCATCAAGTTGAGAATGTGGCCCGAGCAAGGGACGTGTAGGATGTGGAGGAGGGGTTGGTGTTTGAGACACATTTAATAATAATAATTAAAAGAAAAAAAAAACATATGTATATATACAGTATGTGTATATATATATATATATATATATATATATATAATGGGTTTTTTTTTTTCTTTTAATTATTATTATTAAACGTGTCTCAAACACCAACCCCTCCTCCACATCCTACACGTCCCTTGCTCGGGCCACATTCTCAACTTGATGGTTCACTTGTGTGCTCATTCAAATTCCAGATCCTCTTAGGAAGACTGTATTTTTTATGATTCGGGTATCTGAGAAGAATGTTTAATGCACGCTTCCCCTGCTGTTACCATTCTCTGAGACCCTGCACTAGACATACCCCAGTCTTTCTATCTTGAAGTGTTAGTATAGCCTATACTCATATTTGGGTATACATGTATGAGCTCAGCAGGAGCTATTCCCCACAGTTGGGTATTCATGTAATTACCAATGATCATATGGTCACAGCAGTTGTGCAGTCACCGGAGGGAGGGCTATTAGGATGTATAAGTAAGACAATCAATAATGAATAATAATGAATGTAGAAAAAAAAAAAGAGGTTGAAATACAAAATTGAAATGAATAACTACATGTAAATAAAGTTTAAGGCTATGTTCACACAACGTTCATTTTCGTAAAATCACATTGTACAACGGCCGTGATTAGTACGAAAATATACATTACCTTTCAGTCTATGGATTACGGATGCTCACTCCATAGTGTGCTGTGGGGAGTACTGATGCGGGCGCACGCTGATGCGCCCGCATCAGAACCTAGCCTAAAGAGGTATTTCAGCCAGAAATAAATAAATAAATAAAATGGAGTGGGTGCTTTAAAAAAAATTAAAAAATAAGCATACTGACCTTCCCCAAACCCCTGCCACTGCCTTTCTGATGGAACCTTGTCCCTACTGCATCCCACTTCCCCTGATGTGTCACCCCCTGGCTGCCTATTGCAGATGGCAGCACTGCTGGAGATGTCTTTTTAAATGAAAATAAAAACATACAAACACAGACAACAAAGGTATGTTCTGTTCTTAATGGAATGGCAGCTGCAATAGATTGGGGGCAGGTGAGTATGATGTGTTTTTTTTTTATTTTAAGGGTATGTTCACACGCACCTAATACGCAGCAGATTTAATCAAAATAACTGGACACAGCATCAAATCTACACCATCAAATCTGCTGCAGATCCTGTTCGTGCGAACGCACCCTAAAGCAAATTTACCACTAGTACACTGCTTTTTTATTTATTTTTTCATAAATATACCGGGGCGGGGGTGGGGATGCCGATGCCGTGGTGATACAGCCAGGTTTATGCACATGGCGCCGGTCTGTTACTCAGCACCGGCTGGGTATGAAGCACTGGAGGCAGGCCCATGGGCTCCATTAGAATCAGTAGAGCCACATAACAGAGGGGAGGGGAGAAATCGTCACACTAGGGGGCTGGCAGGCCCGCCTCCAGTGCTTCATGCCGGCCGATGCTTGCTAATAGACTGGCACCGTGAGCGGGAAACGGTCCGCAATTCTAAAAAAATATTAAGGCACTTGCATCCCCGCACGGCCGCTGGTCTTTAAAAAAAAAAAAAAAAAAAACGATGTACTGGTGGTAGATTTGCTTTAAAGCACTTCTATTTTTCCTAGCACGGAATACCGCTTTAAGAAAATATTGTTTTATTAACTTTTGTTATATATGACTTGTCTCAGGAATATAATCAGGCAGCGTATCTGAAGCCACGAGACACAAATAAAGCAGACATACAGTACAGTGATAAATATATTTTCAGCATGATAGTCCTGGCACTGTGTCCATGTTAAATACAATTTAAATAACAAATTCCAATCCCAACTACATTATAGGAATGATTACTGACCATATTGAAAGACATATAAATCAATAATAAATAATACACTATGACCAACAGACAGCAGGCAATATTAGATCACAGACTCTGGGACCTTCTATTAATATTCTATTCATTATCCTTTATTGCTTTATTGTCACTCAAGCTATACAGTCCTTTTAGTCCACAATTTCCTTTGTGCACTTTCAATTTATGCATATAATGGTGCCATAAGCATTGTGGAATTTACTGTGTCATTTGTGTATAAAGATCTCTCCGGAACAGGCAGAGTACGTGACATTTTCTCTAATAACCCCTCATTTGTTTTGCAAGTTAATTCCAGAAATACAGTATAGCACACCAAATAGCCTTTCATTTCACATCAAAAGGTGCAATAATGGAGACTTCATCTGTATGGAGCTTTTACAAATCTTGGGTCTGGCAGAGGAAGAAACCTCTAAGGATATAAAAATTCTCAAACTGTACAATGACACTTGTGTATATCAAAACCAAATTATAAAAAGGTTCTAGTCGTACACTGCAATAGTAGTAGTAGTGTAGCACTAAATAGCGCAACTAACACAACAGCAAAAGTCTGCTGTTATGTACTGTATCTGCTGTGGCAGGACGGATGATTCCGGGGCCAGTCTTCTAATTTGCCTCTGTGGTGCAGTTTTTGAGTATTTAGATCCTGTTTGGTGCACTGTGGGCGTTCCTAGGCCCCTCGATACACTGTTCTCACCTACCTGGCCGCTCTTACATTTCCAATGATCTATATGATGGGAATTATTCTCCTACGCTACGGAATCAATTATTAGGGTTGACCCAGCTAAGCTGACCAGGCCATTTCAGATTCCAGAAAACACCTATAGATTCTGGATTCTATAATAAACGTCCTATACCCCCCAAAAAAAAGAAAGGAATAAGGGGAGGAGAAATGACCGAATGGTATTTGAAGTAGAACTAAACACCTATAAACCCATCCGACATGCAAATGAGCAAAAAAAATCAAATGAATTAATGCAAAAAAACTTTATTGAGAAATATCGCAACAATAACAAGGACAAGAAAAAATATCAAAACAAACAAAGACCTGGGAGGTGGGAGACCAAGCATGAGGAGAGGTATATGTTTACAAAATAAAGTGCAAGTGCATATCTAAGGTACTAGTGAATTAGCCGTATACAGCCTGGTTATAAGCATATTATAAAGTGCAAGTGCTCAGACATAGCCAAAAACACAGGCTGCATAGCTCAATACAACAAAGTATAGGCAAGTGCACATAAACAACATTACCCAGGGATATAGTTCCCAAAGCCTCAGGACTCCCACCTCACACTCCTCCAACGTCGTTTCGCTATTCGCTTCTTCAGGGAGACCCACTGAAGACTACATTTCCCATGAGTCTTCGGTCTTCCTGCATCTTTCATCCCTCCTTGGCTTCAGCACTGCCCCCATTTTACATACCCACCACCTCCAATCTAACAGATATGGTATTGCAGCTGACATTTTGCTCCTCCTTCTTATACAATAGAGGTGTTGATCATTACAATGTTATGCCTGGTTACGGGGACACACATGTCATGCTGTTAGATTAGTTTGTTACAGAGTGAGGGGGAGGATCATCAGGAACAATCACATGATTGACACTTTTTCTGTGGGTAAGCTATTCAGGGAATCAAGAGTCAAACGGTCCATGAGGTTTCATTCCCTGGGCACAGTGCAGAATGGGAATCAATGTCACAAAAAGAAACATCACTGACAAGAAGAAAAAGCCTGAGGCCGCAGTCACACAACTGCCATGACTACACTACAAATGGAACACCCGTGCTATTAGTAAGCTGGATTGCTGTAAACGTCCTTGTTAATCATATATAGAGATAACCCCTTTAATATTTCCACAAACTTGTATCAGCCCTTTAATAAAAAATAGAAAAGAGAGAGAAAAAGGAAGAAAAAAAACAGAAAAGAGAAAAAAAAACTAGGAGCAGTAGCGTTTTCTGTGTGAACTAGTCCTTAGAAATGGTAAACTTACACTTGGTGGTAGGTATATCTATAATAACTGAATGTACACCTACCTGGAATAAACACATATATAAAAGGGCAGACTAGATAGACCCAGTGGTCTTTTTCTTTTTTGTTTCAAATAAAAGAAAGAACAAATGAACACATACAGTACACAGGCATTGTAACATCCTGACCTTAGAAAGGTGAATGAATACTATTCCTGTTAATTACGCGCCCTTCCATGGGAGGTACTGTTGATATGCTGTTAAGGTTGGCACCAATCTGCATTAGTTGTTTTATAAGTATAACAGATAGCTTTAATAGAATTCAGCTGTGAAACCTGATCACCAACCGCATAGTGAGTGGTGTCTCTCTATCTAGTAATGATATATAAGAGTAGGAAAAAATGTGTGCATCCGCAGCTTCATAAAATTAAATAGCTTTATTCATCGTCACAAAACATAAAATAACAAAATACTTAAAAGACACGCCGACGCGTTGCAGGGTGAGAACCCCTTAATCATGGCAATCTTAGCAAGTTTACAACTGATTTAAATACAGATCGGATGTGACGTTGAACTGAAGTGGACCGCCCACCAAAGGGCTGTATACACCTAAGCGTCCGTCCCAGGTAAGTCACATGACTGTTTACATCACACAAGAAATATAACAGAAACATATTAGAAAGATATAAACACAGAGTATAATAATCATGTTAATTCAATAAATGTATTGAAACTGCACGGTGTGTGATTTGCAGTCGAGTATCAGGAAACTCAAAACCCGTATTGGAGAACACCTATCTGACATCAAAATGTCCACTTCATCCCACAACACTCGTTCACTCTCAGGCCTTGCCAGACACTATGTTGAATGTCACGCAGGGGATACGAGAGGTCTAAAAGTTTCCGCGATTGAAAGGGTTAATAAACCCAAACGCGGGGGTGATTGGACTCGCATGGTTAGGAAAAGGGAGGCATTTTGGATCCTTAACCTTAATACCAGGTTCCCGAAAGGGTTAAACTATAGAACTGACTTATACTACATTTATTGAATTAACATGATTATTATACTTTATGTGTTTATATCTTTCTAATATGTTTCTGTTATATTTCTTGTGTGATGTAAACAGTCATGTGACTTACCTGGGACGGACGCTTAGGTGTATACAGCCCTTTGGTGGGCGGTCCACTTCAGTTCAACGTCACATCCGATCTGTATTTAAATCAGTTGTAAACTTGCTAAGATTGCCATGATTAAGGGGTTCTCACCCTGCAACGCGTCAGCGTGTCTTTTAACTATTTTGTTATTTTATGTTTTGTGACGATGAATAAAGCTATTTAATTTTATGAAGCTGCGGATGCACACATTTTTTCCTATTCTGGATGATTCGGGCTGCGGTCTCCAATACTAGCACCCGCGAGCTTCCAAATTACGGAGATCCATACATCAGGTGAAGTAAGGCTGAGTGGGTGAGCTGACAACACGCTCTTTGTTTTATTGCTGATATATAAGAGTGCCTGTGGAATGGTTCCATCCTTGTAACACAATGTGTCCTCTCTTAAAGGGGGTTATCTGTGTTAGTGAACTTTCTTAAATATGGCTGTGGTTATATGAAAAAGAGCCTATGTACGCATCTCTGCGCACCCCCGGTGTCTCCGGTGCCCCCCATGGCTGCAGCCCTCACTTCCAAAATGTACTCGTCCAATCACTGGCCATGGCGCTGTCCTATCTCAGTAATATAGCAAAGGTTTTCTAACACTAGATAACCCCTTTGACTTAATTTATAATATACTGTGCCCCCATAATAACTTATAATATACTGTGCCCTCCCCTTGATAAGACATAATATACTGTGCCCCCCTAATAAAATATAATGCTTTCTGCCCCCTTAATAACCTATAATACACAGTACCACCCCTTAAGGAGATCTAATGCACTAATCCCCCATCAATGCAATATAATGTGTGTATGCCCTTCTGAGCATACTCACTTGTCCTGTCCCCATGCCGGCTCTCAGGAGGGATACAGGCAGCATGATATGTAATCATACTTACTCCATCACAGAGAGAGCGCCAGGTATGCAGGGAGCTAGAAGCTCCTAATACCGCTAACTCCCAGCGCACAGCAACTGTCAGCAGCTTTATTAGTCACCGAGGCGCCCTGTGTACAGAATGTGCAGCTCCGTACACTGAGCACCTTTGTCATCTTAATATGGCTGGCTGCTAACAAAGGTGCTACTCTACATATTAGGAGAGGGAAGCCCCCCACCAGCCTTGCACTCAGGGGAGATGTCCTTCCCCTCTCCTTACGGGGTAATCTGGAGAAAGGGAATAAAGGAAACCAGGGGACCTGCACGTGGTACATGGGGCAATATGGTTTGATCAAATTATATACCAACATCCTGGCGTTGGTTTTTAAATGTAGCCGAGAGGCATTAGTGTCAGCCATGGGTCTGAGGTGCAGCAGCTCCTTTCTCTCCTTGTCCGTATATTAGTTGATACTGTATTTGAGTCAAATCTGTCTTGTAAAGCTGATGAAAAAAAACCACCACTTTGCTCCCACATGCTGCTAGATAAGTTTTCATCTCAACCAACAGCAATGGAATTTTTTTAATGTTAAAATTATATGAGTTATTAAATTATTATTATTATAGTTAAATTATTAAAAAGATTTAACTGTGAGATGGTTCAATTGGAATTCCCATCTAAAAGAAAAGAAAATTGTATGGCATACTCAACTCCGTGATCTGCATTTTTTCAAAAATGAGGCTGCGAGTGGTGGTCAAGGGTGGTCAGGATGCCTAAAAAGAATCAAAGCAGTTTTACTCATAGAGGTCAATAGGAGTTGTGTTAGCACAGAGCTATAACTCCCTGGTTGAGCCTGATGGAATGCACTATGTCTTGTACTATGTCGCGGCTGAAGTTTCAGGTTACCATGAGGAAGAGGCAGGATTGTTATGAACCACTTGGGAGTCAACATCGTAAACGCTAAAAGATCGTAAATACAGCTGCAGCATCCAATGAAAAATTTACAGCTAAACGTTACTACTGGTGACCAAGGATATTGTCTATTGAGAGCATGCTCCAGATGAATGGATCATACATATTAGACCAATGTTGGTGGAACCAATCCAATACAATGTGTACGTCATGCTCTGCCTTTGTCAAATATTCAGAGACATACAAGACATACAAATTTGCGGCAGGTATCTTTTGCATATAGCTGGCTTTGTGATCATATCATACCTTATACTAGTATGATAGGACTCCAACCTTCCCGGAGGATTTCCGCCCTGCCCATACGAGTGAGTTATAGATATATTTCTAAAACTATCTCCACTTAGAGCTCTCCAGGAATCATTTAAATATCAAAATTAAATGCACTTTACAGAAAATCCGATGCGCAGGAATTCATCTTCCGGCCTGACTGGAGCAATCTCAACACATTTGCAAACATTGAGGAACTCTGTGGGTTTTCATCATGATGTATGCTGTATTTGAATATTTAAAAGGATTTGCTGTACACTTTACTGTCATTCATCATTACTACAACATGAGCCCTATGTGTATTTTGTCAAAGTGTTTCGGCAGGATGCTGTGACAGCTTTTCTTGATGGATTGTAAGCACTCTAATTTTTCTGTTGCATAAACTCTTTACTTATTGAAGCCTATTTGCATGATCACTCAAAGCCTCAAGAAAGGAGACAGAAGTTCACTAACAAGCAGCCGTGGGGCGTTGGTTGCGGGAGCTTAACAGCAAAAAATATGTTTAGCCTAACGCAAGTCTTTAAATTATATCAAATGCTCTTCAATCAACTTAGGAGGGAAAATTGTGGAAACTAGATGTAGGTGAAGCTGTTCGGCATTTGATCAGATGGATTCCACATATTTCGTATGTAGCGACGGCTGTGGAAATGTAAATTTGGCAATGAGAAGATTTACGGCGGTGGTGACTGTCTGTTTAAATCTCGAAGAAAATGGGATGGAAGGAGATAAGATTGAAAAATATTGTAAGGATTCTTCATTGTGGAGGACTGAGTAATTATCAGGAAAACTGTCAATGGATTTATGGATCGACTGGAAAGGATGTAGTCCGATAGATTGAAATGTATCACTAACACTAAATTTACATCTAAGG
This sequence comes from Dendropsophus ebraccatus, assembly GCF_027789765.1. Taxonomy (NCBI): domain Eukaryota; kingdom Metazoa; phylum Chordata; class Amphibia; order Anura; family Hylidae; genus Dendropsophus; species Dendropsophus ebraccatus. The sequence continues at coordinate 44,082,126 of NC_091455.1, forward strand.
AGGTATAACTCGTAAGATGCTGATCAGCAAGTATGGATGTAACAGATACAGAGCCAGTGCTCAATGGATATCCTAGCCTCTACTAAACATGGCTGAGTGTTGTGCAGCTTAACATCCTTCTACCATCACTAGATGAATATGAGTATTGAACCCTTTTGACCCACATCGATAGACCTCTTACTAGCAAGCCAATACCCTGCTCTGCACTGATGAGAGGCAAAAACCCTGAAATAGCTATCTGCAGATGGGAAATCTTTCCTTTTGGAGAGATAGTTTGGCTTGGCATAATTCCACAGTCAATGTTCTAAGGCTCATTGAATAAGCGAGACTTTACTTGAAGGGACATCTTTTTGCTTAACCCTTAGACGACCTAGGACGTACCGGTACGTCCTGGAAGTCTGTGCCCAGATGACCCTGGACATACCGGTACGTCCTGAGCTATGAAGTGTGCTCCGGAGTGGAGCGCGCTTCATAGCAGGTGGGGGCCGGCTGCAATCAGCAGCCGGCACCTCACCGTTAATGACACGCTGCAGCGTGACATTAATTCCTTAAACGCCGCTGTCCCCTGTCACCTACCAATCGGGACCCCCGCAGTGTGACTACAGGGGTCCCGATCGTTAAGACGGACCGCCGGAGGTCTCTCACCTGCCTCCGTGCGGTCCGATCGGCGCTCTGCTAGGCTCAATGAGCAGAGCGCCGATAACACTGATCAATGTCAGTGTGTAAAATTAAAGTAATGTATGTACAAGTCCCCCAAAGTGACTTAAAATGTATTAAAAAAAAAAATTAAAATCACTATTACACTACCCCAAAACCCCTCCCCCAATAAAAGTTGAAATCACCCCCCTTTCCCTTTATATACAGTAAATAAAACATATAAAAATAAATAAACATATAATATACCGTAGCATGCGTAGTTGTCCGATCTATTAAAATATAACAAGCGTCGTTGTGAACAGTGAACAAAGTAGAAGAAAAGAGGGGAAAAAGTGCACAGATTACCGATTTTATGTTACATTATATATATAAAAAAAAATTATAAAAAGTGATCAAAACGTCCAATCTTCACAAATATGGTATTAATAAAAACTAGAGATCATGGCGGAAAACATGACATCTCATACAGCCCTGTAGGTGAAAAACTAAAACCGTTATAAGCGTCACAATAGGGCCATTTTATTAATAATTAATTGCCAAAAAAAGGATTTAATTAAAAAAAATATATATAACATTAGAGAATCTGTGTAACCTGCATATGGTTGTGTTCGGGCTGACCTATAGAGTAGTATCATGTCGCTTTTACCATATAGTGCATTACGTAGACACAGGAACCCCCCAAACGTTACCATATTGCATTCTTTTTTACGATTTCACCAATTTATATCTTTATAAATAATATATTTGGGATTCCGTCATACATGTCATGGTAGAATGAAAGACGCCATTACACAGTACAACTATTCCTGTAACAAATAAGCACTTACATGGCTTGTAGATAGAAAACTGAAAGTGCTAGAGCTCTTAGAAAGGGGAGGAGGGAAAAACGAAAGCGCAAAGATCAAAATTTGCTCGGTCCACTGGGTCATTTTGGGCCTGGTCCTCAAAGGGTTAAGAGGTGTGAGACCTATTTTGCATATCCTTTTTTCTATTGTAGAAAGTATTGAAGAAAGACGTCTGCACCAACAACCACTTCATGCATATAAATCTAGTGCCAATGCCAGATGACCTTCTTAACAAGGACACCCTAACAGAAGTCTACAACAATATAAAGAACACTACCTAGTGCAATATAAAGAGAAAACATTACCCTTACAATCTTACTGCCATTTCTTCTTGTATGTAGGGCAAGACCCGTGTACAGGAAGTGACCTGTCAGCCAAACCCAGTTGAATGTGAAGAAGCTAGAAAGGACCACTCAGATGCTATGGGCGAAATTTATAGTGTGTTGTAATAAGAGAATCTATCTTGTTGAGGATGTCATGATATTTTGTATATCTTGTGACGTCATTAAAATATGGTGCTGACTTTCTAAACACGTAAAATTGTTTACAAGCTTAGGTAAGAAAGCACTAGTGGTATGCAAGTAACTCTTTTTGTACCTCAGTCAATGAAATAAAGACAGTATATATATATATATATATATATATATATATATATATATATATATATATATATAATGCCCCCAGGATATATATACTGCCTACCATCTTTGAAAAAATTAGATCTACTTTGACCATAAAACGTGTCAGTGTTTGATTCTCATGCGTACAAGATAATACTTCTACCTGTTTGATGCTGCCTGTGGTTTGATAGAATGAAATTTGACAGGTTCCCCTAAAGGTGTTCTGTATTATCTTTTCTGCATCTTGGTACTCCACTTCTGCCCCAAGTTTGTACTGAAAGTATATTGTATGAGGAGAGGCAGGTATCAAGGCAAAATGGTGCAGTTATTGGACACCCCAAGGGGTAGTGGTTTCACCTACACACAATGATCGTGACTTGATACCTGCTTTCTCTTCACTTGGAAAGTAAACTCCCCAAGTTATGCCAAGTTAGGCAGTGGAGTGACAAGGATTCTGCTTCCCAGACATATTTAAAGGCTTTCTTTCTAATGGATTATTCGGTTGCCCCATGGGGGAGACACCTGTTTCCCTGTGAGTCCATCCTACCCTGTTCTTTACTGCAGCCACCAACATTGTTGTCAGTTCGCTACTCTGTTTCCAAGTCATGCCATGCTATTAGTCAGGGGTGATTCTAGCCTCTCTGCTGCCCGAGGCGAACTATAGGATGACGCCCCCCCCCCCCCCCCCCCCCCCGTTGTCCACCCTACACATATAAATAGGCTTTCATGTCAAGACACAGTCATTTTATTTCTTGTGTTATGGCAAGGGTTATTAAATAAAGACGTTTAAAGAATAATACTGACTGTACTCTCTCAGGAACAGAGATCTGCAGGGCAGAGACTCTGGGATAGTTCTGAATCCTTTCTTGACATCGACAGGCACAATCAAGGTTTCCGGACAAACTCTCACAACACTGAAAAAGACAAAGAAGACACATAAGTAGACTGAGTACACCATGCAGATTCTTTTAGGCACTAACTTCCAATTCCAAAGGGATTCTCTTGTCCTTTTTAGGAGGTTTTATCATTGTAAGCATATTACAAAGTGCCCTTCTTCTTGCATCCCCAACAATCAACTCCCACCCTGACCTCATAGCGGCAGCTACAACTCCCACCCTGACCTCATAGCGGCAGCTACAACTCCTATCCTGACCTCATAGCGGCAGCTACAACTCCCACCCTGACCTCATAGCTGCAGCTACAACTCCCACCCTGACCTCATAGCGGCAGCTACAACTCCCACCCTGACCTCATAGCGGCAGCTACAACTCCTATCCTGACCTCATAGCGGCAGCTACAACTCCTATCCTGACCTCATAGCGGCAGCTACAACTCCCACCCTGACCTCATAGCTGCAGCTACAACTCCCACCCTGACCTCATAGCGGCAGCTACAACTCCCATCCTGACCTCATAGCTGCAGCTACAACTCCTATTCTGACCTCATAGCGGCAGCTACAACTCCTATCCTGACCTCATAGCTGCAGCTACAACTCCTATTCTGACCTCATAGCTGCAGCTACAACTCCCACCCTGACCTCATAGCGGCAGCTACAACTCCTATCCTGACCTCATAGCTGCAGCTACAACTCCTATTCTGACCTCATAGCGGCAGCTACAACTCCTATCCTGACCTCATAGCTGCAGCTACAACTCCCACCCTGACCTCATAGCGGCAGCTACAACTCCTATCCTGACCTCATAGCGGCAGCTACAACTCCTATCCTGACCTCATAGCTGCAGCTACAACTCCTATCCTGACCTCATAGCGGCAGCTACAACTCCTATCCTGACCTCATAGCTGCAGCTACAACTCCTATTCTGACCTCATAGCGGCAGCTACAACTCCTATCCTGACCTCAAAGCTGCAGCTACAACTCCCACCCTGACCTCATAGCGGCAGCTACAACTCCTATCCTGACCTCATAGCGCCAGCTACAACTCCTATCCTGACCTCATAGCTGCAGCTACAACTCCTATCCTGACCTCATAGCGGCAGCTACAACTCCTATCCTGACCTCATAGCGGCAGCTACAACTCCTATCCTGACCTCATAGCGGCAGCTACAACTCCTATCCTGACCTCATAGCTGCAGCTACAACTCCCACCCTGACCTCATAGCGGCAGCTACAACTCCTATCCTGACCTCATAGCGGCAGCTACAACTCCCACCCTGACCTCATAGCTGCAGCTACAACTCCCACCCTGACCTCATAGCTGCAGCTACAACTCCTATCCTGACCTCATAGCGGCAGCTACAACTCCCACCCTGACCTCATAGCTGCAGCTACAACTCCCACCCTGACCTCATAGCTGCAGCTACAACTCCTATTCTGACCTCATAGCAGCAGCTACAACTCCCACCCTGACCTCATAGCTGCAGCTACAACTCCCACCCTAACCTCATAGCAGCAGCTACAACTCCCACCCTGACCTCATAGCGGCAGCTACAACTCCTATCCTGACCTCATAGCGGCAGCTACAACTCCCATCCTGACCTCATAGCTGCAGCTACAACTCCTATTCTGACCTCATAGCTGCAGCTACAACTCCTATCCTGACCTCATAGCTGCAGCTCCAACTCCTACCCTGACCTCATAGCTGCAGCTACAACTCCCACCCTGACCTCATAGCTGCAGCTACAACTCCTATCCTGACCTCATAGCTGCAGCTACAACTCCCACCCTGACCTCATAGCTGCAGCTACAACTCCCACCCTGACCTCATAGCTGCAGCTACAACTCCTATCCTGACCTCATAGCGGCAGCTACAACTCCTATCCTGACCTCATAGCGGCAGCTACAACTCCTATCCTGACCTCATAGCTGCAGCTACAACTCCTATCCTGACCTCATAGCGGCAGCTACAACTCCCACCCTGACCTCATAGCTGCAGCTACAACTCCTACCCTGACCTCATAGCTGCAGCTACAACTCCTACCCTGACCTCATAGCTGCAGCTACAACTCCTATCCTGACAGCTGGAACTACAACTCCCATCTTTACCTCATGGCTGGAACTAGGGCTGGGCAATATGGGCAAAACATAAAATCTTGATTTCTTTTGATTTTTTTCTCGATACTAGATGTAAATCTTGATTTTTTTTTTAAATGTATTCTTTGCTAATTATGATGGGTGTAGTAGTATAGGCATAGTGGCTAAGGGGTGTAGTAACAGTAGAAGCATAGAAGATGAGAGGTATAGTAGTAGATAAGGGGAGTAGCAGTTTTGGGAGTAGTAGTAGTATCAGAAGTGGAGGTAATAGTAGGAATGGTAATGAGAGTAGTATTGGGGTAGTAGTAGAGTAGTATTGGGGTAGTAGTAGAGCAGTATTGGGGTAGTAATAGAGCAGTATTGGGGGTAGTAGTAGAGAAGTATAAGAGTAGTATTGGGTGCAGTAGGAAAGCAGTATTGTGGGTAGTATTGGGGGTAGTAGTACAGCAGTATTGGGGGTAGTAGTAAAGCAGTATAAGAGTAGTATTGGGGGCAGTAGGAAAGCGGTATTGGGGGCAGTAGTGGGGTAGTATTGGGGGTAGTAGTACAGCAGTATTGGGGGTAGTAGTAGAGCAGTATAAGAGTAGTATTGGGGGCAGTAGGAGAGCAGTATTGGGGGTAGTAGTGTGGTAGTATTGGGGGTAGTAGTAGAGCAGTATTGGGGGTAGTAGTGTGGTAGTATTGGGGGTAGTAGTAGAGCAGTATTGGGGGTAGTAGTAGAGCAGTATAAGAGTAGTATTGGGGGCAGTAGGAGAGCAGTATTGGGGGTAGTAGTGTGGTAGTATTGGGGGTAGTAGTAGAGCAGTATTGGGGGTAGTAGTAGAGCAGTATTGGGGGTAGTAGTGTGGTAGTATTGGGGGTAGTAGTAGAGCAGTATTGGGGGTAGTAGTGTGGTAGTATTGGGGGTAGTAGTAGAGCAGTATTGGGGGTAGTAGTGTGGTAGTATTGGGGGTAGTAGTAGAGCAGTATTGGGGGTATTAGTGGGGTAGTATTGGGGACAGTAGGAGAGCACTATTAGGGGGAGTAGTAGAGCAGTATTGGGGGTATTAGTAGTAGTATTGGGGGTAGTAGTACATCATGGAGACAAGCCCCCCCCCCCCCCATAAATGTTATCCCCTGTAAGGTCCCCACCATTAATAGATCCCCCAACCCCATTAATTCCAGAATTCTGATTGTAGTTACAAAACTAATTAAAATAAAAAAAAAGGATCCCCTATATACTCACCTAGTGTTCTGGCAGGCTTGTGTACAGCTCCTCTTCTCTCCGCTGCAGACGTGTGACGTCACCAGCGCGCGGGTGGCCGGAAACAGCGTGGCGGTGATTGACAAGGCAGACAGCCAATGGGCTGTCTGCTATTAGTGCGCCTGGGCTGTCGGCATCTCCCTCCTTCTCCTCCGGCCTGACGCTGCATGCTCTGGAAGGAGGCTGGGGGCGGGGACAGAGCAAGACATCCTCCTCCGGCCTGTTACTGGGTGAGTGGCTGGGGGGGACGGAGCAGGGGCGGAGCAGGGGCGGAGCAGAGGCGCACTTCATTCTCCTCCGGGCTCCGGACACAGGGTAGGCGGCCATTGCAGCCCTTAACCTGCGTCCGGATTACCGGCCGGGGGGGGGGCCCGGGGGAGATGCGGCGATGCAGCGATGCGGCGGCAGATGCGGCGGCCGCTACGCTGGAAGGAGGCTGGGGGCGGGGACAGAGCAAGACATCCTCCTCCGGCCTGTTACTGGGTGGGTGGCTGGGGGGGACGGAGCAGGGGCGGAGCAGAGGCGGACTTCATTCACCTCCGGGCTCCGGACACAGGGTAGGCGGCCGCTGCAGCCCTTAACCTGCGTCCTGAATACCGGCCGTGGGGGGGGGGTTATGCGGCGGCGGATGCGGCGGCGGCGGCACAACCAGGATCACTGCAGCGGCTGTGTGTGCCCTGCTGTGTCAGTGTCAGTGTGCCGCCCCCATGATTACAGCTGGTGGCGCCGCCTGAGGCAGACATCTCAAGTCGCCTCATCATTGCGGCGCCCCTGCTATTAGTGTAGCATACCACTGAATGTCTGTACAGAGGAGGGACTCTAGTTTTTACTCAAACTCATTGCGTCTGTACCTTCAGCATCATTGCATAATATACTGTATGCATTGCTGTTTACTTTTTGCACCTGGCCTGGTGAGTCTGCATCACTAGCTAGATGTAGCTAGATAGCAGGCACTATATCTGTAGGTTTTTCATATTTTTAGGCTTTTTTTTTTTTTTTTTTTTTTTTTTTTAATTAGTAGTATCAGGTATAGTGTTGAGCAAGCAATTAAAAGCTTGAGTGCTCGTTACGCAAGTCGAGCATTTTTCAAAGCTTGAGTGTTCCACTCAAGTAACAAAACCCATTGAAATTGATGTAAGACTCAAGCATTTAACCAGGTGCCCCCTGCTCGGCAGAGTGGGGTGTGCTTGGTTAACCTATTACAAATTTTTGTATAAATCATTTCCACATCCCATCAAGGATGTAGTTGAGAAAGGCGGATACACGAAACACGTCCTGTCTGTTGTTGTGTACCTCAATATATGTTGAAATAAAGTTTAAGAGCAAGCTACTTTGTGAGTGACGGAAATTTTCTGCTTTATCTACATACCATTGTCAACATCGTCGCGTTCCAGTAGTCCTGGATAGGCATGAGAAGCAGAGAACTCCTCCCACCAACTGCTGATTGGCAGTTATCTATCCATGCTGTGTATAGGTAGTCACCTGTCAATGAGCAGCTGGACGACAGGAGGAGGGATGTGGCATGAATCCTATTCTCCTGCATATTAGGAGAACGGCTGACCAGAATAATGTAAGTAATACACCGATCTGTTCAGCATTTCTGTCACTAGTTTATGCTGCCCTCATGTAAGGCAGCATATATATAGTGACAGATTACTTTGAAAAATATGTGATGAATATACACAAAAAAGTTTTGTATGTACAATTATAATCCCCCCCCCCGACCCAAAGAATTAAGACCAAAAGTAAAGCAAATGCTACAAGAAAAAGAGCCACAAAAAAAGAAGCTTTTCCCCTAAAAACACTATATGTGAGCTTCTCTTACTCCTCCTTACAGTAAGAGAAGCAAAGAAATATTTGGCCAGAAAATTCAATTTTGTGAGACTCTTTACACTCGCCTTAATTGGTTCAGCCTTTAGATTTCCAGCGTTCTGCTGCTTTATGGCAGCCGCTTCCATCACTGTTTCACTGACTAATTTGTTCCAACAGAATTTCAGAAGAACTACTTTAGCAGAGGACATCCAGCACACTTTTATCTTGTATTTAGTTGTTCCATCTGTGCGGAATGCTTGACCTTTGGCAGAGCCTGACCACCAGATTTCATCTGATCCATTATCAACACCCTCTAGAGGAGATACTTTTCTGTTCGCAATTAAAGTCCAATTTAATGTAACGTATTAAAATTGCATTGCAATTAGATACTTAGTTTTGCACATTCATTTTTATATTCTGGGTTTTACATTCTGCGCCTTGTGTTTCTCTAAATTATAAATGCACCGCAGATAAATAATGCAGCTATATTGTGATTCAGTAGCTAGCTCACTGTGGCACCTATTACTTTGCTGTAATCGTTTTACGATATTTTAATATCAGTGCTTTATGGTACCTATCTAGAACATAGGGGAACGACATAGAACTTTATATAAGTGTTAGTATAGGATCTACAGAGAAAAAGACCACATTCAGGTGTTAATATAAAATATAAACCCTACAATATCTAATTGTTTTCTACACACATCCCTTATCACTGTGTATCTAACAGTTCCCTTCCCCGAAGACCACTTTCATTACCAAAGTGTTTCCTGTCCAATATTTTTTAATGACCAGTTATTTCCTTTGCGCAAAAACATCCTGATTGACATCCACTGGAAGTCCATTTAACCTTACATCAATGTTTCATAGCTATATGTACTATTTAGTCCATAGCTGATAATATCACGTATATTATGCTCAATTACAGAGCTGATGCAAAACATATTAGTGCAGATAAAGCTAGAGAGGTGATCAGTCCTCCAGGCTCTGTCCTAAAGAATAGTAACAAAGAAAAAGATATTGTTATATTTTTATATCTATTTTATATATTCTATTCGTTTTTATTCATTTATTTTTTTTCTCTGTTTGCACACCTTTTTTTGAGCTTGTACCGTATCTATTATGAGCAAAATCCTTTGTGAAATTTGTGAAATCTTGTACCAAAAACGTAAACATAGTAAATTTTAGTACATTAAAGTGGTATTATGTCGGCCATCAAAACTTAGTATAATCCTGCAGGAAAAAGAAAAAAAAAATCAATACTTACCTCCCTTCTAGTCCCTCGTTGTTTGTCTCTTCTGCTTCTGAGATGAGAGGTCAGAACAGGACGTTTTTGGTCCGTCTCGGACCTCTTATTTCAGAAGCTTATTGAAAACAGCCCTTTAAAACAAATATGCAACCGAAAGTGATGTGACATTTTGTAGGTATGTTAGGATCAAACCAGTGGAGCCTGTGATGTTAAAGCTTTAAATCTACGGCGTGTCATATCCAATTCACAATGCCTAAAGACACCACATATGCATGGCTATTCAAGTCAATGGAAACAATGATAAGAGTGCTCTGTCAGAAATTTCTACTAACTGAATTGTCATAGAAGGGTCAAAATTAGGGATGAGCGAACCGGGTTCGGGTTCGAGTCGATCCGAACCCGAACGTTCGGTATTTGATTAGCTGGGTCTGCTGAACTTGGATAAAGCTCTATGGTTGTCTGGAAAACATGGATACAGCCAATGACTATATCCATGTTTTCCACATAGCCTTAGGGCTTTATCCAACTTCAGCAGCCACCGCTAATCAAATGCCGAACGTTCGGGTTCGGATCGACTCAAGCATGCTCGAGGTTCGCTCATCTCTAGTCAAAATGTTTAAGGCACTCTATAAATGGTGTCAGTCTCTTTCAGTTCAGGAATCACACAATTTCTACCATTGTGATCTTCTGATAAGTATGTGCTGTATGACATGTCAGTAGGTCATTTGTGGCTAAATTTTCCCTTTGAACATCGTTTACAAAAATTCTTTGAGATAAGTCTCTATGTTTTGCCTTACTAAATTACATAGTTATGTATGGGAAGAGGCAGGGACTAAAAGTCACATACTTAGGGATGTATTACATGACCCGATGGTCTGGATAAGCAAGTGCCGATCTGCTAGATTGGTGCTCTCCTACTGAGCCTATTACATGGCTCGATAATCGTGTAGCAAGGGCTGCATAGAGATTGTCAGTAATGTCCGTGCAGCCCTTGCCAAAGTGTAAAATAATAAACTGTATACATACCTCTCCATGCTCCCTGTTGTTCTTATTACTTTGGCCCATTCCCCGCAGCCATTATGGGAACCTCAGAGCCCATCTTTGAAGTGACAGGCCACTTAGCCAATTACTGGCCGAGACAGGACAGCACCACAGCCAGTGATTTGCTAGGTGGCCTGTCACTTCAAATACCGGTGCAAAAGCTTCAGCGGTGGCAACATTGAGGAGCAAGAGGAAGGGAAGCGTTGAGAAGTAAGTATAAAGTTTATTATTATTATTTTTTTTTTAACATAGTAAACAGCCGTCATCAGCGCATCACTATTACATGTAGCAGTGTGTGGCCGCTGGTCAATGATATTTAGGTACGACCAAAAGACAGAATAAGCTGATGATTTTCATCAGCTTATCACTGTCTTTATTACGGGGAGGGATAATCTGCCGAATCAGTCTGATTATCGCGCCGTTTAATAGGGCCATTAGTTCCCTCCACGATTATGTGCTTTCTAAGGGGCACTCATCAACACAATAGATTTTCACTACTGCCAAACCTGTTTAGTGATTCAATTGAGAATAGTGAAGACATGAACTGGGGACAACTGGCATCTTTAGCTCCCATGTGATATCTTTGTAAGTAACAGAATAAAATCTAGGATGAGGAAAAGATTTAATCACCAGTTTAATGTTGAGAGAGCAGGATCAGTTACAAAGATTAAGATCAGATTGTAGGGAACTAATAACTTTTTGTTAGGCTCCCTTAGGCTATGTTCATATGTCACAGTTACATTGTAGTAGTGTGGAACTGCTTCCTTTCAGTGCAAATGTTGCAGTACTGCAATGAAACTACAACATGTGAACACAGACGACCTATAACCAATCCTTGCAAGTCAATCAAAACCCCCCTACAAATTCAAATTCCTAATGTGATGTTTGCACAAAAAAAGGCCGTGCAAAAAATTAAAGAAAGTCTGTTTTACTTTGTGATAAATTAAAGTGTGCCTGTCATGAAGTAGACTGACCAGTGTGAAATCCAATCTGCCAACAAAAGTCGGGTATGTGTGGATACGACCATGCCGGGTCAGCGATGCGTGCAAGCCCAATTGGAACAGAATGGGGTTCACATGCAATACCGCATGGTTGTATAGTTGTACCCATGTTTGTATAGTTGTATCCATGTATAGTCAAACATCCGGTAGCCGAATGGATTTCAAGCTGTGTAGACTCAGTGAACATCACAACAAGTACACTTTAACCGACTATCCACTACAAACACATGAGCACAGCCAAAATACAGCTATGAAACAGTACAATTAGAAATGAGCAAACCTCGAGCACACAATAGGCTATATCCATGTTTTCTAGGACTCCCTAGGACTGCATCTAATTTCAGCCACCGGTAATCAAATGCCACACGCTCGGGTTCACTCATCTCTAAGTACAATAAGCTCCACAAAGTAATAAGATGTTAACTGTTACCCAAAATTTTGCCACATGACTATGCTGCAGAGGTAGATGTTGATTTACATGTCGAAACTAAAGTCCCTATTAAATGGAGCTATAATCTGCAAAAACAGGATAATAAAGACAATGATCAGCTGAAGAAACAATTATCGGCTGATTGTAGTCTTTCAACCTGCTGAAATATCATCGCCTGCTGGGTGCTTATTGCTACGAGTAATAACTGAGCATCGCTGGCTGCTGATGACTATGTCAGAAAAAATAATAATCTGTATACCGACAACTCCATGCTCCCTGGTGTTGTCCTCCCTACTGCCTGCTGCCCACAGCCACCTCTGGAACTTCAGAGCCGGTCTCTGCAGTGACAGGCCAATCAATGGCCAAGATGGGACAGTACCGAGGCGAGGGATTGGCTATGCGGCCTGTCACATCAGACCCCATGTCTAAAGTTTCACCAGCGGCTGCAGACAGCGGACAGAAGCTAGGAGAACACTAGGGAATGTGGAGATGTATGTACTGTATACAGTTTATTATTTTACACTTAAAGGCAAGGGGTGCACGGATTTCGATAATAATATATATAGACCTTGCAGCCCGATTATCAAGCTGTGTAATTGGCTCAGTAAGCGAGCAGACTGCCACTCGCTTGCACTAGGCATCAGCCCATGTAATGCAGACCTAAGACTAAACAATCTAAGGCTATGTTCACACAACATAAGAGACCGGCCGTTCCGTGACCCCGGAGCGGCCGCTCTCTGCCCGGATCATCCCGGCCGGATGATCTTTCCGGCCAAAGGGTTCTGATGCGGGAGTATCAGTGCATGCCTGCATCAGAACCTCCCACAGCACACAATGAAGCAAGGGGCCGGAGCCACTTGCTTCGTTGTGTAAACTGACAGGTCTTCATGCGGCCGCAATTCACTGAATTGCGGCCGCAGAAAACTGACATGTCAGTTATTTGCGGACCCGTACGAGATCCCGGCTGTATTGTATACGATGTGTATACGCTACAGCCGGGATCCCACAGAAGATAAGGCTATGCCCACACCTCACAAAGTACGTCCGTTTTTGCCGATAGCAACAACGGCTGTACTTTTACATAGTGTGAACATAGCCTAAAGATGCACCAAATTTATCAACCTGAGTCACTGTGATAAATACGGCACATTCTATCAAATAATCTAAGTCAAATAATGTATCTTCAGAATTTATCATGCTATCTCCAGTTCTACTATCTTATCTTCAAGGCTGAAGCGAAACAAATACATTTTATTAGGAAGAGCCACAATAAAATAATCCCCCTATAAAACTCCTCTAATGCAATCCTACAGACGATGAATGCTAATAATCCGCGGCTCTAACACTAAAGTCTAAGGTTAGGCAGAACATATTTTAACATAACTCACAGAGAGATCCCATTAGCAATAATTAAAATGTAACTAGTCAGCTGTATGAGTGTAACAATATACAGAATATAATGGCAGAAAAGTGCAGGAACAATAAAAAACAAAGGAAATGAATAGACGGCATGCAGACTCCAAGCTCAGCATATTGTTCACTTATCTACTGTCAGCTATGTATCTGTCAAATGCTTAAGAATCCCCATGCAGCTCTAACCTATTTCTCTCATGATATTAAAAAAAAATATATTTTTCATCATGTCACTAAAAAAGTTGTCAAAGTATTTTGCCACAATAAAACTTTACAGTTTCAATGTCGGTGAAGATTTTCTCATTGATGTTATAGACAAAAAAAGAAACCTTCCAAAAATCACTGGTCCATGCATGGAATATTACGTACAGCTCTGTCCACCAAAGGTTGTTCTTTGTGTCTATATATATAGACACTACCGTTCAAAAGTTTGGGGTCACCCAAACAATTTTGTGTTTTCCATGAAAAGTCACACTTATTCACCACCATACGTTGTGAAATGAATAGAAAATAGAGTCAAGACATTGACAAGGTTAGAAATAATGATTTGTATTTGAAATAACATTGTTTTTACATCAAACTTTGCTTTCGTCAAAGAATCCTCCTTTTGCAGCAATTCCAGCATTGCACACCTTTGGCATTGTAGCTATTAATCTATTGAGGTAAGCTGGAGAAATTGCCCCCCACGCTTCTAGAAGCAGCTCCCACAAGTTGGATTGGTTGGATGGGCACTTCTGGCGTACCATACGGTCAAGCTGCTCCCACAACAGCTCAATGGGGTTCAGATCTGGTGACTGCGCTGGCCACTCCATTACCGATAGAATACCAGCTGCTGCTTCTGCTGTAAATAGTTCTTGCACAATTTGGAGGTGTGTTTAGGGTCATTGTCCTGTTGTAGGATGAAATTGGATCCAATCAAGCGCTGTCCACTGGGTATGGCATGGCGTTGCAAAATTGAGTGATAGCCTTCCTTATTCAGAATCCCTTTTACCCTGTACAAATCTCTCACCTTACCAGCACCAAAGCAACCCCAGACCATCACATTACCTCCACCATGCTTAACAGATGGCGTCAGGCATTCTTCCAGCATCTTTTCATTTGTTCTGCGTCTCACAAACGTTCTTCTTTGTGATCCAAACACCTCAAACTTGGATTCATCCGTCCACAACACTTTTTTTCCAGTCTTCCTCTGTCCAATGTCTGTGTTCTTTTGCCCATCTTTATCTTTTTCTTTTATTGGCCAGTCTCAGATATGGCTTTTTCTTTGCCACTCTGCCCTGAAGCCCAAAATCCCGCAGCCACCTCTTCACTGTAGATGTTGACACTGGTGTTTTGCGGGTACTATTTAATGAAGATGCCAGTTGGGGACCTGTGAGGCGTCTGTTTCTCAAACTAGAGACTCTAATGTGCTTATCTTCTTGCTTAGTTGTGCAACGCGGCCTCCCACTTCTTTTTCTACTCTGGTTAGAGCCTGTTTGTGCTGTCCGCTGAAGGGAGTAGTACACACCGTTGTAGGAAATCTTCAATTTCTTAGCAATTTCTCGCATGGAATAGCCTTCATTTCTAAGAACAAGAATAGACTGTCGAGTTTCAGATGAAAGTTCTCTTTTTCTGGCCATTTTGAGCGTTTAAGTGTATATACTAGGGCTTCTAGTATATGTGTAAAAAAAAAAAAAAGTGTTGTTATAAGTAAAAATCCCCCTCCCCTAATAAAAGTCACCCCCCTTTTCCCAGGTTATAAACAAAAGCAAACAAACAAATAAATAAATAAATAAACATGTTTGGTATCGCCATGTGCGTAATCGCCCGATCTATTAATTAATCACATTCCTGATCTCCCACGGTAAACGGCGCCAGTGCAAAAAAATCCCAAAGTGCAAAATTGTGCATTTTTGGTCGCATCAAATCCAGAAAAAATGTAATAAAAAGCGATCAAAAAGTCGTATATGCGCAATCAAGGTATCGATAGAAAGTAAAGATAAATTGAGAAAATGTTCAGCAGCACTAGAAAAACATATATGTGCGGGTGCACGTCTCACCAAACCGGACCCAGGTTCGTATAGAATATCCAAAGAGAAGATGGAGACCGCACTTCCAAAAAAGAGTTCACACTTTATTCACACCAGATGCAACGTTTCGGCTCAATGTGTAGCCTTTCACTGCCATCACTGCTTGAGAAAGGCTACACATTGAGCCGAAACGTTGCATCTGGTGTGAATAAAGTGTGAACTCTTTTTTGGAAGTGCGGTCTCCATCTTCTCTTTGGATAGAAAGTAAAGATCATGGCTCGAAAAATGACACCTCACATAGCCGCATAGACCAAAAGATAAAAGCGTTATAAGCCTGGGAATAGAGCGATTTTAAGGAACTTATATTTGTTAACAATGGTTTGAATTTTTTACAGGCCATCAGATACAATATAAGTTATAGATGTTATATATCGTTTTAATCGTAACGACTTGAGGAACATGCATAACCAGTCAGTTTTACCCCAGGGCGAATGGCGTAAAAACAGATTCCCCCCAAATAAAAGAAATGTTTTGTTTTTTTTCAATTTCACCACACTTTGAATTTTTTTCTGGTTTCGTAGTATACTTTATGCAAAAATTCAGCCTGTCATTACAAAGTACAATTAGTGACGCAAAAAATAAGGGCTCATGTGGGTCTGTAGGTGTAAAAATGCAAGTGCTATGGCCTTTTAAGCACAAGGAGGAAAAAACGAAAACGCAAAAACGAAAATTAGCCTGGTCCCGAAGGGGTTAAAAAATAAGGACATTTCAATGTGACCCCAAACTATTGAATGGTAATGTATATAGTTTCGATAGACAGACAGACAGACAGATAGATAGTTAGATAGATAGATTTTGACATACGCTATATGGGCATTTGGATGTCAGAGAAAATCTGAAACCTACCTATATATCCCACATTGGGTAGCCGCGGCAATGAGAGGGCAACCTTGACTCAACCACATCTTACATGGTCACTCGTTCATTTGAGCAGAAGTGAGACCTATCAGCAGCTTTTTTGCTGACTAAAGTAAAGGTAGGGTATAATAGGGCTTCTTACCATTAATTAAGGAGATATAACTCTTATATCAGAGGGCCAAGATATAAACTTTAGAGGTTTGATGAATATTAGAAACCCATAAGGTGCAACCAGGGCTGAAAATGTCCAGAAAATGAAGCTCATCAATATAAATTCTACAGTGGGTGTTTACTGAAAGCATAGCGGCATTAGGAGAAAAGGGGACAAATGTTACTGGGCTAGAGGAACAGTTTTTTTCTATAAGTAAAACAGAAAGCTCTCACACTTGGAGTATAATTATAAGTGTACATGCAACCAGGCAATACCTTCATATTTCAGGGGACTTACCTAAACTTTACTCAGGAGCTCTCAGTGCAATTGAAGAGAAGTCCTTTATGACCATATACTTAAAGTGAATCTGTACCTGGATAGCCGCCTTTAATCCAAGATCTGTCCTGGGGTCCTTTTGGCTGTTGATGAAGTTATTATCCTAAAAACATCTTTTAATCTAGCAACACCATGTCAAAGATGCAAACAGCTCTATGTTCCATCTCCCTGTCCTCCTCATCACTAGGAACACTCCCAGGCTGGATTCTTCTTCCTTGGACCTGTCTGTTCTGCGGCTTGCAATGGTACATGTGCATTATTTTGAAAGCCCTAAAGAGTTTTGATTGGTCGGGGTCTGAGTGTTCAGACCACAACAAATCAGGAGATCCTGACTCTGAGCACTCAGACCCGGAATGATCAAAACTTTTGACATGTCAAAAAATTTTTTTCCCATGATAGTTCCAATTTAACTTATACAAAATTAAAAAGTGAATGTTATAACACATTAAAATAAATCATCAGCAATTTTAGCATATACTAGAACCAATTCTTAGTGTCTTTAAAGGATGGATAAAAATACAAATTGCCTAAATTAGACAATGCAAATGACTGGCTATTGGTTCATATAGTGAAAGAAAAGCAAGAAAAAACTTGTTGGCTACTCGGATTTTTATGGAATTGGCTTGAAATAGTAAATTCTCACTTTAATTGTCAATTAGATTTAGTGATTAAGAACATTTCATGAAGATCTCCTAAATGCAGCTAATAGTTCGTAAAAACAAAGTAAAAGCACCGTACAAGAACAGACTCTCAAGTAACCACTAAAGCAGGTGGAACGTGTTTTCCTCTCACGTGTGGGGTAGAGAGTGTACCATACAGTCACTTTGGGCCAGCTCATACAACGTCTCCTTGTTCGGTACTCCAGCAGAAATCCAAGCACAAGTAAACAAACCTTGCAACAAGCCGAACAATTAGAGAACGATTATATCTATGAGTAATGTCAGTGGAGATCCATGATGTAAGACCGCCACCTGTTTCTGGAATGAGGCATCTGCGGGGCTTCAAAAACCCTCCAAACCCTTTCAAGCTCATCAAAGGTTTCCAGAACTGGATCAGAAACCACATACCATGCAAATGAAAGGTTTTATTGCACTGCAAGTGGCTTTGAGAGAAAAACATTAGGGAATCTTTTTCAGCCTGTCTGATCAGCAGGAACGAAGGGAAAAAAGTTGCTGATGAGTTTTTGTAGGGAGTAACATATAGTACAGTCTAACAGGGTTTTGCTTAAAGGGGCATGGGGCACCGAGGAGGAAGGTATTACCTTCATCCTCTGCGCCATTCCTCTGCTGTTAGCTGTGAAATCCTCATTACAGTAGTGTCTACTCATTCTGTACAACTATAGGGGGAAAGAAATGGATTTAAAACTAATCTTAGAGGGAGGGACAAAACTACAAGATTTAAAGGGAACCTCTCAGGTGCTTCATGCTGCCCACACTATGGGGAGCATAAAGAGGTTCGATCATCTATTGTATTACTTACAGTGTATATAAGGAGAGGCTTGTAAATCAAGCTAAGTCCTGGCCTGTAGGGTTTGATTGACAACTATTTCCCTATTTGTATAAGGAAACCCCTGTCACTTAAACCCAGCAGAGTAGGGACAAGCCCAAACAGAGCAGGTCTGACTATATTAAACAACTTATGCTGCTTTATACAGGAGGTGACAATGTAAGGAACAATACTAGAGAAGAGCACAACTCGAGCATGCAACATTTGATTAGCCTTGTTTAAAGGAGTTTAATTCAGCTCTAGAGAGTCCTGAAAAATATGGCTGCAGCCACGGTTAATCATATGCCGCATACTCAAGTTCGGATGGACCCAATCATGCTTAAGTTACCCTCAACAATAAACAATACCTCTCTTATTTTGATCAGCTGATCCATTTGCAATTAAAAGCACTATTAATATGCAAAATAGATCTTTAATGCACTGGGGCTGGTATTTGAAAGCAACTCTGTACCCACAATCTGCACCCCCCCCCCCCTAAATGGCTGCAATTAATCCAAGTTCTGTCCTGGAGTCCGTTCGGCAGGTGATGCAGTTATTCTCCTAAAAAAACAACTTTTAAACTTGCAGCCCTGTGTCAAATTGGCACGGCCTAGAGTGTCTGTGCCCTAGGCTCGCACCACCTCTCTGTTCCTCCTCCCCGTCCTCTTCCTATTCATCACTTTTCTGAACACTGCACATGTGCTGGATTGTTAAAGCCCATGTGCAGTGTTCAGTGGTGATTAGGAAAAATCCTGACTTGGGTATTCCTAATAATAAAGAGGGCGAAGAGGAGGGACAGAAAGGCGGTGCAGGTCTAGGGCAAAGACACTCTAGGTCATGCCAATTTGACACAGGGCTGCAAATTTAAAAGATTTTTTTCTTAGGACAGAACTCTTAAGGGTCCCTTTACATTAGGCCATCTTCGTCCACCTGTGGCTCCACACGAGAGCCGATCAGTGAGATCTGAGTGAGATAAATTTTAAATCAGCACAAAAGATGTGATCAGCCGAGGATCAGGTGTTTTCCTGGTCCTCAGCTGATCGCTGTCACTTTTACACAGGCAGATTATTGTCAAAGGACTGTTTCTAGTGACGCTCCTGGCAATCAGCCCGTGTAAAAGTCCCTTAACTCCTTAACAACCAGGGTCGTTCATTTACATTCAAATGTACGCCCCGCCAGGGGGCCGCGCTATGAAGCGAGCTCAAGAGCTGAGCTTGCTTTTTAGCAGGTGGGGACCGGCTGCAAACAGCAGCTGGGCCCCCATGGTTAATGACTGTCTGCCGCGATTGCGCGGCCGCCCACGATTAACCCTTAAATGCCGCGATGGTACTAAATGTATTCACCCGATACAATGTAGCACAGACTGATGCTAAACTGATCTACATTAACACCGGAAACCCTTGTAATGTAACGATTTGCTATATTGGAAGATAAACCCTTCAAAAGATGAAATCACCTTGGATAATCTCCCTTTGAAATGCCAGATCCTCGACATACATGTCTAAGTGGCAATACAGTTAGTATTATAATTACAATACACAAAGCTTGAAAAAAAAACCCATTGTAATAATATATGTAAATCAGCCGCTACATTCATTACATAAAGCTAGTTTACTCCGAGGATTAAATCCCAGATACAACATGTAACTTTTTTTTTTCATTTTGGATAGGACTATTATCTATATTCCGATATTTTCATAAAAACTTTATTAACATTAGCACATTCAGTCCTACTTAATTGTTTTTGGAAAAACTGTCCATCATCCTTTATATCCAGGACTGCGATGTCATAATTCCTTGAAGCAATTATGTTGTGCTTCTTGTTTCAATAATTTGATACCATGGGGAACACATTTCCTTTGAAAAGGAAGGAACATTATCTTTGTATCACACTTCATATGCATGAATTGAAATAACAGAGGAAAAAACCTGCAAAAATAATGGTTCCCTGTCACAACCATGCTTGGTGCCAGTACAACATGGCTTAGGGGAATACACTTTACAGATGTTTTTGACCATAAAGCGTGGCAAGACTTGTTTTCACATCTAAATACAAGATTGATTTCTGCAGAAACATATTTATCTTAGATTGAAGCATCATTTCCAGAGACGTGTATTAATCTCACAGTTTAACATCAGTTCCTTACATTTTTGCAAGATCAAACACCACTGCCTGATCCGTGAATCAGTGTAATTGTGATCTCCTCACGTTCCTGATTTTCTATAATTAACAAAGGAATGAATTAAAAGAGAAATTGCAGTCAAGCATTAAAGACGATCGTATTGAGTCTTGGAAATTAGCACACGGCATGGACCATAATTGAACATACTTGGCTAATGTAAGGGATTATTTTCCAATTCAGATAGAATTTTTTCATGTACTCTACTGACACATATAGGCCACATACCTCCACTAACCAGCTAGGTGCCGGGTCTCCAGCTAGGATTATCGTGCATACCCAGAGGTAGGATATAGCCTCCTTATGATTCCCTCTTGTGATTTTTTTGGGGGGAGGAACGTGTTGAGTAGAGATGATTGAACAGCGCAAATTTTCAGGTTCGGTTGAACGGAACCATCGGTATTTGACTCCCGCTGCCTTCCCGTTACGTGGGGAAGGTGGAGACAGCCCACGTGCCGGTTGCCATCTGCCAATGATCTATGGTGTCGGGTCTCCAGCTAGGATTATCGTGCATACCCAGAGGAAGGATATAGCCTCCTTATGATTCCCTCTTGTGATTTGGGGGGGGGGGAAGTGTTGAGTAGAGATCATTGAACAGCGTGAATTTTAAGATTCGGTTGAACTCGAACCATCGGTATTTGACTCACGCTGCCTTCCCGTTCCATGGGGAAGGTGGAGACAGCCCGAGTACCACCTGGAAAGCAGGGATACAGCCTAGGTAATAGGCTGTATCCCTGTTTTCCAGGCGGTACTCAGGCTGTCTCCACCTTCCTTGCGGAACGGGAAGGCAGCGGGAGTCAAATGCTGATGGTTTAAGTATTAGGCTGTATCCCTGTTTTCCCGTTGGTACTCGCGCTGTCTCTACCTTCCCCACGGAACACGAAGGCAGCGGGAATCAAATGCTGATGGTTCGAGTTCGAACGAACCTGAAAATTCGCGCTGTTCGATCATCTCTAGTGTTGAGGTCCTTTTTCTTGTCTGCTGGAGCAGGGGGTGTGGAGAGCTTTATGGCATCGCTGCTCCTCAGGGATTTATTCTGATGGTCTTTTATTTTGAAAGAAAGATAGTTAGACCAGAATGTAGACAATGTATACTGGGGACATCTAGGACATTTTTGCTTTTTTAATTTTTCATGTACAGTAAACATTTACTATCGGACTATCTTTTTCCCTTAGCCTCTGCACTACCAGGAGAAGATGTTAAGCCTATAAGCCTATAAGATATCAAATCAAATTTGAGTAACTACGTGTCACCCGTTATATACTAATCCATTGCCCAAACAAGGACCATTAGATGACGCTTTGTGGCACAGTTGTTGTATTGTCTTGACACAGCCAATATTTAAAATAGTTTTCATTAAAAGATAAACTTTAATAAGAACGCCATATTTTTGCAGTGACTTATGAGAATTTACATGTTGTATCTTTATCATTATTATTTTGCTGCGATTGTTTCTTCCATGTGCCTGGTGCAAATCGACAAAAAGTTGCATCTGGTTTGTGCAAAAATGTGCAACTTTTTGCTGATCTGTGCCTGATATGCCTGATAAGATATGCAAGGAGGGGGTACGGTGAGGCACAGAGTCCCCCTGCTGTTCCCAATTTACTATTATTTACATCTGCAAACAGGCATAAATCATAGTGGAAACCTCCGACAGCTCAAAGGTGCCATAGATTTCTAGGGGTTCCACATGGCAGACAGATGCGGATGTGGATTGATTTACAGGCATGCTCCTATCAATAAGTCTGATGGGGGATAATTGGGAAAAAGGAATACATCCTAGGTCATAGGCTGTCTCTAACCTTCTCCATGAAAAGGGAAGACAGCAGAATTCAAATGCTGATAGTCTGAGTTCGAACCCGAACCTCGGCCCAGTTTGATCATCTCTAATGTTAAGTTGTGGACTACAGTTTCAAAAAGCCCTGGAACCAAGGGTGCTCAAAAATAAATAATATCAATTGTTGCCCTAGTATCGTGTACAACAGAGTTCGCAGGGTGTCCCATACAATATACAATTGTGCTGTTTAATTTAATAACATGGCTTTATAAGGGTCAGAGCTTCATTTCTTTGATGGAGAAAATCACCTATTTCCCTTCACATTGCTATCAAATTAAATGTTTTTTATTGGTTACATTTCAATTGAAGCAATAAAACTAGAGACAGATGTGTCCTGCCTTACCAACCTTGAAAATAAATAAATGATAAAGAAACCATGACAAAGAAACCTATTTTCAACTAATAAATGAACACATATAGGTAAAGTTAGTTTACTACCTTTCCTACCTTCCTTCTGCTACTCTATTTTCATCTGACTAACATTCTGTTTGGTGTACATCCTATAAAGGACTTCCTGTTCCTGTGTACACTCTAGCTGGGAATTTAGCTAACTATCTCCCTACAGTTATGTGGCAGGGCTTATAGTCAAAAGTGTGGAGTAGGAAGGAGATAAAGTTGGCCTAATTCCATGATAGAAAGCACACATAAGATTTAGTAGGAAGGAACTTTGGCTAATAAAGAAAACAGAGCCGAGGTCAAGCCCCCTCTGCCTGCAGCTGCACCCACCACTACGCTCTCTCCCTGCTTCTCTGGTGCAAACAGGGCTGAGAGCCAAGATATACATAATAAGGTATTCCCAAAAAATTATTTTGTGAATCTTGGTCCTCTGCGCCACATGATAAATGTCCCCCATAGTGTTTTACTGTTACTCAGTAATGGAGTCTGGCAACAGAGGGGGACTGCAGAGGGAGAGGGAGACAGCAGGGGCTTCTGACTGCAGACTTAATTATAAGCTAATACCTAAATTCGGACAGAAACCATTATTCATAAATGGGTAATGATGCACAGTGTGAACAGAGATCAGCTCATGAGAAGAGGTGCCAGGTAAGTAGTCACTGAATAAAAATGTGTTTGTGATTTTCCCAGTATAAAGAATTGGATGCAGTGACAAAGGAGTAGAGATGATCGAACAGCGGAAAATCTTAGGTTCTATAGAACTCGAACCTTCCGTATTTGATTCCCGATGCCTTCCTGGTCCGTGGGGAAGGAGGAGACAGCCAGGGTACCACCTGGAATTACCTATTACCTAGGCTGAATCCCGGAATTCCAGGCGGTACCCAGGCTGTCTCCTCCTTCCCCACGGACCAGAAAGGCATCGGGAATCGAATGCAGAAGGTTCAAGTTCTAAAGAACCAAAGATTTTCCGCTGTTCAATCATCTCTACACAGGAGTAGTCTTTTACATGCTACTATGACAGTAGGGAAACATTGTGCCTGGGTTATAATGTCTATTAGCTATGACTGGCATCATTTTCACACCACTATGTCTGCTCTCCAAATGATGCAATTACTTACTGAGTGGCATTAGTATATGTGTGCATTAGATGGCATATTAGCTAAAGGCCCTATTACACTGTGATTATCGGTCTCACTTGGTCTATTACTGGCCGCTCAGGCTGATCATTGTTTAGTGTAATAGCACATGTTGAAAGGCTATGATCAGCTGACATGTGCAATCATCACAATGAAAAAACAGGATTTGTGCAGAGACGGTCTGCTGTGTGTTGCTCCGTGTATTAGGAGTCAGCAGACCACAGATGACTTCCATTGGCTGCCTGAATGATCTAAGTATATTTTGGGTGTCTTCTCCAGCTGCTCCCCCCACACTGTCTGTGTGTGTAATAGTACAGGCAGTGAGCAGGCAAGAAGGGGGGAATGAGTGATGACCTGACAGGTTGGCACTTGCTTCCTCAGAACATCTGGCTGTATAATACGGCCTCAAGGCTGGCATAATACTTATATGGCATAATACTTATATGACGTGAAGCGTGGCTCTCTCATTACAGCGCAGCACATATTGATACAGGTTCCCCATTCCAAGCATCATATCAGAGATGCTGCCCATTCGGGGGGTGGGGGGGGGTGGCGTTAATGACTCCATTACAGGCTTCCACGTCCTTGTTCCATGTGAAACACGGAATGTGTGAATGAAGCCTAACTGTAATAAATGTAATATCCAGTATATTCTTGGATGTGATATGGTTAGGTTATAAACTAGAGATGAGCGAATCTACAGTAGAAACGAAGCAAAGCGCTTTGTTCCTATCTGCATTCTGCTCATCGGGCTGTGGGCTTTGAAGTGTGCTCCACTCTGTGCCGCTGCTCCCCCGGTGCTGAAAAAAGATGTGTCTGGCCCTGGGAAACTAGGAGAGGTTTCCCAGAACTGGATCCATCTTTTCCCAGCACCCAGGGAGGAGAGGCATGGAACAGAACAGACGTCAAAGCTCACAGCTCGATGAGCAGAATGCAGATAGGGACAAAGCGATTTGCTTTGTTCCTACTGTAGATTCGCTCATCTCTATTATAAATAAAAAAAAGAGGATATTATGGACATGCTACAAAGTCAAAGACAATTGTGAGTATTGAACAGACTGTGGAATTTCCAAACCATTACGTATTTTATAACAAGAGGAAAAAAGTTTTGTACAGCACCTCGTCATTCCTAGAACAAGATCCAGTGGATTATGTTACCAAGAGGCCATTGAGATTAAGATTACTGGCTCAGAATTCAGTAATGCAATAATGACTGCGTCATTTAATTGCAGTAACTGCTCATTTCATTGCTTTACTACATCACTTTATTGCAGTAATTATTCATTTTTTTGCCCTCCAGTTGTCCATCACTGCATTAAAGCAACGAAACTTGGTGTGTGAACATACCCTTAAACTAAAAGACAACAGGTCATGAAAATATTGAACTGAGAAAAGTTCAGCCTGGGAGAAGACTGACATTTGGCAAACAGCTGCCCCCACTATCACTATGCAATGCCTTGTAAAAATCAACCGTAATTGATTAAGCTTACAAAGTTAGGTAACTTATCAAGCAGTAGATTTCTTGCAGTAGATAAAGTGGACCAAAGGAGAAGGGCAACCTTATTAGATGGCAGCGCCCAGGTAATATGCAAAGCATCAAAGTATTTACAGGGATTTATACATATTAGATATTATTCCTGAGACTTCTGGAAAGACTCCAGGCAGGCTACTAAGCTGATTAGGCCTATCTTAACAGCGGCCAGATGTTCTGCATCATCTATTTGGAAATCAACATAGGTTCCTTCTGCAATATGTGCACATAAAAGGTCACGATCGAGGAGTTTAACATACTGTAGCACTTCCTAATCACACTGCATGGGATCTCACAAGGTATGGGAACTTTTACCACCAGATTATTAGCAGCCTACTAATAAACAAAGCGGCCTTTTCACATTATACTCTTGTAATCAAGGTTCAGAAGGAACATGTAACCTCAGCGTTGACCTCCCTTGCCTTGACTTCGATGATTAAATTAAAAAAATATATATAGAAAGAGGGGGAAGTTATTATCATTTATTTATAAAATGCTGAGATTATGGAACAAACAAAACCAGAAAGATTAGATGAAGAAGAGGTTCCCTGCCACAAGAAATTGCAAGGGTCTAGGAATTATGTCGGAGGCAGCAGAGTCCATTAGGAGATACCATCAAAGGTTGCTCAGATCTGGGTTGTAATTAGAAAGCAAAGGGACCCATATCTTAGAACACGCAAAGCAAACCAATTTTATACTTGTCTACCTTGCACAGAAATATTCTCCATTCTGTGTAGTGATAGAGAATCAGAAAATGAAGCATTCTGAGGGACGAGCTGAAGATCACCACCTTGGACCACATACAACCATTCGTAATTAGAGAAGGTTAAGTGTTTGACCTACCGTAATGCTAAATGAAGACGAGACCAGTCGAACATTTCTCAGTTACAAGGCAACACCAGTTATACATGACACTCGTAATTTAAGAGAAAAAAAATACTCTCATAAGAAAATGAACTTTAAAATTGACTGCAAATGCAAATCCGTATTGTGGGAAAAGTGATTGACAAAACCCCTAGGCAGAATGTAATCAGGACTGCTGAAGACTTTACTATGAAATAAAGAAGTGTAATCGCTTGACAAGACCTCCTGGATTTACACTATTTCCCACTATGATAAAAGATTGAGGTTCCTCTTTGATTTACATATCTTTGAGAGAGGGGTAGTTAAACAACTATATCATGCTTACTTGATTTTTTTTTCTGCTGCCTTGGCGTAATTCTGTATGATAAAAAGCGGAAGGTGATTTATAAGTTCCTGAAATAATAAACTATTTTTAACAAAAATCCGCAAGTTAGCGTTCTATTCATCAAGTCCTCTGTCACATTACATCAATCAGAGCTTTAGAAAATGAATGCTTGGCAGATTGCTCTGATCAGTATAGGAATAGTTATATAACGTATATACTGTATGGTTACGTCTCCTGCAAATGAGAATAGGTAACGAAAACCTAGATCAGATTATATAGATAGCGGCCCTGAGCGCTGATTCTCAATGTTCCAAAGTCAAGTACCCTCTACTCAAATAAATTACATCAAAGAAACTGGAAGTCCTGGTATGTTTCATAGAAAAAATCCCAGGTCTGGTATTATGCTCTATTTTCAAATTCCATTTAAAGGGGGTTACAATGCAATCGGAAAGTCTTTGCAAGACCTTCGCAATTTTTTACATTTTGTAATGCTGTGCATTACATAAACTTTTTCTCCCAATCATTCTGCTTTAAGGATGAGAATATGGAATAAGCTGTTTGTGCAAATTTTAAAAAATGTATTTTAAAAAAGACGACAGACCCTTTGCTATGACTCTTGAAATTTAGCCCTGGGGGCCTCCCTCTTGATCCTATGTAAGAAGTTTCTGCACCTTGATTGGTGACCTGTGGTAAAGTCAGTATATTGGACAGGATTTGGAAAGACCCAGCCCTCTCTATATAAGGTCTCACACCTGAGAACGCATATTAGAGCAAAAAATAAGCAATGAGGAGGAAAGAACTGCCTGTATTGCTCAGAGACAGGATTGTGTGGAGGCACAGATCAGAAGAAGGCGATGTATGCTGCATTAAGAATCCAATCGTCATTCTTGCTGAGCTTTAAAGATCCTGTGTGCAGATGGGAGAAGCTTAGAAAACGGCAACATTCCTTGCAGTCTTCCACCAATCTGAGCTTTATGGCAAATTGGCCTAAAGGACTAATGTTACAAACAATATTTTCTGATTTGATGAAACCAAGATTGAACTTTTTGGCTTCAATTCTAAACACCAGGCACTGCTCAATACCTGCCCAATACCATGAATAAGTAAAGTATGGTGGTGTCAGCATTATTCTGTGGGGGTATTTTTCAGTGGCTGGGACAGGAAGATTGGTTAGGGGAGAAGAAAAGCTGAATAGGCATAGTAAAGAAATATACATAGACATAGGAAAAACCTCATCCAGAGTGCTAGGCATCTCAGACTGCGCTGAAGATTTACGTTCCAAAAAGATATGGGGGTAAAACTGCTGAGACCTTCACTGTTTCCAAGAATGGGGACACAATCACTCTGCGATTAATGGAACGCTCAGTGGTTCTGTGCGGCCACTGCTACATTCATTTTCCATGGGACTGTTCCATGCGCGGCCACTGCTCCAATTTATTGAGGGGCAATTGCGTCCCCATTCTTGGGATAGGTGAAGGTCCTATCAGTCAGACCCCCTAGGCAATCAGCTTGTATCCTATGCATAGGGTACAACAAGCTCAGATAGGAATAACCCTTTAAATAAAGTCAATAGACAGGGAGTTAGCAAGTTATGGAACTACTTATAATTGTGGGAGGAGAAACCTTCAGAGCTGGCCTTATTAAATAGACTTAAGTGAACAAAGGCAGACTACCTTCATAGCGATGTCATCAGTTTCACAGTAAATCAGTGTGATTAGGGTTTGTACTGTAGTGTCACTGGGTTAATAAACCCTTTACTGTGTGATATTACTAAGTGTATAATTCCTGTACCATGACCACTGCATTACAGAATAACACATTGCACTAAATGGAGAGACCAAAAGTATAAGCTTTCAACAAGTCATTTACTGCTGAAGGTGGTCATGGTGGATAAATAGGTCTATGTCTTAATGGCTTATAACAACTATGGACCCATTTTCCTAGTTCCATTCTATATGATAATATAGTCCAAATCTTTATATTTCAGTATCCAGATCAATGGCAATCTGTGTGGCATATTGTGCTCCCATTGTGTCTTCCATCTGCTTCAACCAATAGAGTTAAGCAAACTTTGAGCACGATTAGGTTGTAGCATTTCATTAGGGTTGCTGCTGAAGTTGGATGCAGCCTCGGAAGTCCCAGAAAACATGTATACAGCCATAGGCTTAAAAGGCAGCTAGTATACATAATAAAAAATACGAGGCAAAAAGGTACCAAAGGTAGCAGTAAAATAGCGGCCACGTAGCTTGGTCCGAACAAGATACTTGGTGAATGCGGCTTCCAGTTCTCACTGCTGGTTAAGAGTATGGATACAAGAAAATCTAATGGTATACAGACTTAGTTGAAGATTCATAGATTTATTGGTTCCAAAAGAGCAGAATGTTCAGGTAGCAACATTTGGGAAGTGTAGCCCTTCACCTGGCCGTGAGAGTACATAGAATGAACCATGATGTAACAGGTTATGGTTATGACATGAACTCACACTTTTAAAAGAAATAAAGGAAAGTACCTTCTATACAAAGATGATAAAACAATACATAATAATATAACAGAAAATAATCATTGTCTCTTTAATCAGTTAATATTTTTGATTGATTCTTAACGCTTAATATTTGGAAAACGCATAGAAGAAATAATATGTCTACAATTTTTAATGA
Source organism: Dendropsophus ebraccatus (assembly GCF_027789765.1). Lineage (NCBI taxonomy): Eukaryota > Metazoa > Chordata > Amphibia > Anura > Hylidae > Dendropsophus > Dendropsophus ebraccatus. Next base: position 44,111,254 of record NC_091455.1, read on the forward strand.
AAATTACAGGCTCTGTACTGAAGCTCGACACAAAAGACAATTTAGTTCCTCACGTATAAAATAACAAGTCTCAGTAGCTATAGGTGACAGCTAATTTCCTTTAGCCTTGCTGTGCCCTGAAGCTACTAATGGATGCCTGTTTTCAAGTACTATTGGAAAATATTAAACAAAAACAAAAAGAAAGCTGTCATTTTCTTGCGTAATTGCAATCCAAACGGAGTGCACAGCTAGAGTACTTCACATAAATTACATAAATATATTAGCGCTTTATTTAAATAGATCCGGTTATTCTCACACAAAACTGTGCAGCTATTGTAACAGAGAAATAAAATGCTGTATATAGTGTAGCTGCATCTATCCGTCACCACTATAAAGAATATTGTAGCCTTCTAAAGCAATCTTGTGCCTACCTTGGTCATTTAGAAATATACATACCTATTACATTACTTTTACGGCATTTGTATGGTCATCTTAAAGGGGTACTCCAGGGGGAAAAAACATCCAATATATTGCTGCCTTTCTGTACAACAATAAACATGTAATTCTTACCTCACCACGCTCCCCCAGTGTCCTCCGGTAATGTTTCTGGGTCCCCCACTGAACGATTCCACCGACATCTCAGAGATGGACTCAGAGCTCAGCCAATCACAGACCATGGCTCTGTTGTGTCTCAGTGAGATTGGCTGAGCAGGCTGTCACTGAGAAAAGGAGTCTGTCCTGGAAGTGGCGGTAAGATTGTTCAATGTAAGACCCAGAGACCCTGCAGGAGGACACTAGAGATGAGCAAACATGCCGGATTTCTGGTTCGTATGAACCAGAACTCTCGGCGTCTGATTCCCGCTGTCTGCCCGCTCCGTGCAGCGGGTGGATACCTCCTAAGGAATGCCTGGAAAACTGGCATACAGCCTATGGCTATGGCTGTATCCCAGTTTTCCAGGCGGTCCTTAGGCTGTATCCACCCGCTACACGGAGCCTGCAGACAGCGGGAATCAGACGCCGAGAGTTCTGGTTCATACGAACCAGAAATCCGGCAGGTTCGCCCATCTCTAGAGGACACCAGGGGAGCGTGGTGAGGTAAGAATACAGCAACATGTTTATTATGTTGTACAGAAGAGCAGCAATGTATCAACAGTTTTTGGTTGCCAGAGTGATCACACTTTAGACTATGGTACCTTTGCAATGATTTGTTAATTTTTTTAAAATTTCGTTTCTGACAATAAAATAAAACAACTTTCTACATATTCTCCATTAACTTACCATTTGGCTAATACTCAAAGATGACTCTGTCAAAATTTTAAGATTATTTTTGCTCTCTTAGGCCCCGTTCACACTACGGAATTGGCATCATAGTTGCCATGTCAATTCTCTGAACGGAGAGGTGTGGAGAGAGAGCCCTCCCATTCAAACAGATTGAAGGCAGTCTTGCTGGGGTGAATCATATAGGCTGTGTACAAGTATAGAGAACACAGAATTCATACGGCACAACAAAGAAGCTCTAAAAGCAAAGTAAGCTTAATTGTTTATAAAATCTTATGGATTGAGACTATGACTGTCTTTCTTTGAAAATAATTTTTGCACCAACATTTAAAGGTATTATTGCATTATGAGCGGAGATTCTATAAAAAGGGTATATTTTCCTAACACTGCACAGTGGTAACAAAACCCCTTTATTAGTGATATAGTTGTAAGCTATATCATTGGTTGAAAAAAAATACTTGAATAAATAAAAAATAATAAAAAGAGATAAATAAGAACATCTTTTAATTGTACAATAAAACATAAGCCCTTAACCGATGTAGGTTACAACAAAGAAGTGACACCTGACCACTAAGTATTGACAGTTAGTAAAGTAAGAAACACTTTCATTTTACATACTGTACATCAATTGAAAAATCTAAAGCAGCATAAATAAAAAATAAAAACATTAGAACCAATTATTATGTCATCATCTTATTTATGTCCATTCATCTCTTTGTAGTTTCCTTGTAGAAGAGCAGAAAGCTCCGCAAAATGTTGTATCCAACATGATTTGTCTTCTGAATCTTTTAAAACCAACTGGTCGAATACTTCTTTTACACCGTCCTTCATGTGCTGGTTTGGTGGTTTATTGCAACATGGCTGCTTGCCGTGGCTGCAAGATAAGACATTGCTAGGGGCTTGCTCCTTGTGGAGAACGTCCTTCTGCTCCTTGGCTTTCAGATGAGTGAAAAAATTAGACAAAGTCTCATTGCAGGTTTTCAACTGGAAATCAAGCTGCTGGTTTTTAAGCCTCTCCTCTTCCAGCCGCTGCTGTAAGCATTCGTTCTCGTAACGTAGTTCAGTCAGCTAGATCGGGGGAAAAAAATTACATTTTATTACATGTGAAAGACTGGTTTAAATTTATTTCCCTGTTGTACTATCATTCTGGATTATTACATACCATGACAAAAGTTTTGATTGTTTGGGTTTGAAATGTTGAGACCTAGATAAAAGTGGGAGAAGCATGAGGCTGTGCGTTTCACTCCCAGCTCACTGTAATCTATGTCTGGCTGCGTAGGATGAGCCACATTCTATGTCTATGGAGTTCATGTCAGAAATCGTAGGAAGCCAGGGAGTGAAGATGAGCAAGACATGAGTGGGGATCTGAACACTCAGACCCCAACCAATGTCTCTAAGACAATTTTATAATACCAATGACAGTTTAAGCATGCTGGGAGGATGGAATAATGGATATCTTCTTGCTCTCATAGGACCAAACCAAAGGCAATAAAATCTGGGATTTATCTATTGTCAATTAAAAAAAAAAAGAAAGCTGCCAAACCCCTTCTTGTAGACTCCAAGCCTCTCTCAGATCTCAGACCAGATTTAGTTTTTTTAAGACTTCTCAACATTTTGTAGACCATCTTTGGACACCTTCTCTTTTATTAATATATTTTTGTAGGTGAGGTCTGGAACTGGTCTCACTAAAGCTCCATACAGCGGCATCTCCCAACCCATCCAAAACAACTTCCCCATTGGGAAATACATCTGAGCAGCCATGTTTCTATCAGCAACAACATGCCGATCTAGATCAGCAAGGACACTATAACAAATCATTTTTTTGCTCTACTAATCTTAATTAGTGTTAAGCGTACTTGCCGTACTGTTCGGGTTTGACAATGTTCTCTTAACATGAATACTTAGCATTTGAATCCTGGTGGCTGGAGAAGTTGGATGCCCTTACACAGGACCGTATTAACAGTTTCTGCTGCCCTAGGCACTAAACCTGAAGACGCCCCATCTTGGGGAGCGTGGTTTCGACCACATGCATTTCTCTACATGTAGAAACATTGTCTGAATTGTGTTTTTCATGGTTTTTAACTGCTTAAAACATAAACTGTGACTGGATAAAACCACCATACCAGACCTGCTCAATACCACCATACACACACCCTTCATCGAAAAGACACCAGTTTTACTGGCAAGTCTGAACGGGAGGTGGGAGACTAAAAAATAAAAAAGGGTGTTTCCTTCCCCTGCTCCCTGGTGCTGCCTAGTGGTAAATAAAACCCTGCCCTTATAGGGAGTCCTGGTAAACATGGGCACGGCAACAGGCTGTATCAATGTTTTCCTGGCAGCCCTAGGGTGGCATCAAACTTCTCCAGCCACTGGGAGTCAAATCCTGAGCGTTCAGGTTTGGAAAACAATGTCGAACCCAAACAGTTCAGTAAGTCCACTCAACACTACTCGTAATCTCTCTGAACCAACTATTGTCCAAACAGCTCTTTACAACAGTTTACAGGGTTGCTTGGCAGAAATTACTGGCCAGGATAATCTTAGTCCTAAAATTGACAATGGACAGCACCCCAAGTTCCAAAGAAAATAGCAGCTAAACAAGAATTACATTGCACTAAACCAGACTTTCTTTTTAAAGACTGGTAACTTACAAGTACTTAGACTCTTAGACGTCTAGTAAAGCCGGTAGATGCCAAACTAGAATAATTGAGCTACAGAGGCCAAGCTTTCTGAAACCTCCTGGGGACTCCATACAATTGGTGTATACTTAATGTATAAATGCCCACTGCTTGCTCACTAGTACCAGGCCCATATTACTATATGCAAAAGTGTAAAAGATTATCCACTACTGTGACAATTGTTTAGTGATTATCGTTAATATAGGCAGGGAAATTACCATTTTATTGGCCATACGATAATTGCCCACCATGTACTATATGCATAAATATCACAACAATTTAAAAATGGAATATAGTATGTGTAATACAGAGAAAATACAAAGAAACCAGCTTCCTTTTTTTTTCATTTCGGAAAAAGCTTTTACATATAAATGAATTTCAAACGGAGTGTGATGTGATAATGTTATAGTTTGGCCATGGTTGTAATAATCATAGGGAGAGGTAAGGACTAGTCATTAGCAGTAACTCAAATGCTGTATTTAGCAATTTGGGTCTTAATTAAAAGATCGTTCCCTGACTTTAAAATGATAAAATGCGAGCAATTGAATCTGAGTCCCAGAATAATGGACAATAATGTGTAGTCCATAAAGCTTTCTAGGTATTTGACATGATTAGTGTGCAGGGTTTTTATACTTTTCTTTCCCTTTTAGGAAACTTTAAAATCTAAATAATTGGAATCAAGTTTAGTGTCACTTATCTTTATCTGGAATTAATACAAAATCTATTCATCTTCGCGAGACAATTTCCACTTTCATTTATCACTTTCTAACAGCCATTCAGAGGAAGATGAAGCACTAAGTGTAAATTCACAATTTAATTGTTCATACGCTATACAGGAATCCCATGCAGCTTGGGGTAATAAAGTACAAATAAAGACACGATAAGTGCGATTTTCATATAGAATATTGGTATAAACAGAAAATGTGGACATTTTAAAAAAATAAACATACCTTAAATAAAATATTTCATAGTTACAATATGTATTTCTTATTTCAGTGTATTGAAGTGTCCTGGCCACACCTCTATGACACTTTAGAGAAGCAATTAAAAGAATATTTTTAGGTGATTGCAGCCTGGAACAACTACATTAAAGGCATGGATAGTGCCACTGCTTATATAGGTGTAGCCCTGTAAGCAGTTTGAGATGGCTTTAAGGCTACGTTCACACTTACCAAAAGTGGCGGAATGCCGCCAGCCTCCCTGTCATAATGACTAGTCTATGGGAGGCTCAGGCAGATCCTCTCTCCGCGCTGAAGAATGGACATGTTCATTCCTTCAGTTGTTCGAGGCTGCAATTCCGCCACTTTTGCTATGTGTGAACGTAGCCTAATAGCTGACAGTTTCCCTTTAAGCTTACCCTGTCCTGCTGGAAGTGCCATAGACTGCAATGTAATACACTTACGATACAGTCTAGAGTGCTTCTGCGAGTTCCGTCGACTGCCCGCATCAGAATAGGACAGCGTACCTGCAGGAGTTTCTCAATGTATCCTGCTGCGCCAGCCAAATGATAGGTAAGAATGGAATGAGTTTAAATGCTGCTATTAGCATCATGTCTTCTACGTAACAAAGTTGGCTGCCTGTCAGGGTTATTATGACAGCCGTAATACACTGCAATGTGGACTTATCTCCCTACTCAGTGGTGGGTCAACATTGAGGTGAGTGAACAGGATGTTCTGAACAATAGGAATAGGCCCATTGGAAAAACAATGATTGAGGCAGGTGAGTACACATTGCTTTTTTATTGTTTAACATTGGGCGAATATATACATAAAAACTAGTCCTTGGTCAACCCCTTCATAAGAGTTGTTTGATGAGAACGACAAAAAAGAAATTATCCAGAGCAATCTGCCGATCACCAGGGGCCTCACGGCTTGGATCCTGGCAAAGGCTGAAATAAAGCTATATGCAGTTTGTATAGAAGTCAATGGGCTGAGCATATAATCTCCAGACCTACCAGGCCCCCCTAAAGAGAGAGAGAGAGGGTCATGTAGTCATTCAGTAGACATGAGGGGGTCATGAACAGTGGGCTGTACGGTACAAAATATCCCAACAAGATAAATAGATTGTCTAAAGCTGAACCCTTTAATATTCTTTACATATTTGGAGATCAGTGTATTCATATAGAGGGGTGGGCAGCAAAATCTCAGAGTTGTTGTTATTAATATTTTTTTTTAATCCCTTTCCTATAGTAATTACAAACCCAATAACTAGGTAAGAAAACAAGCGACGGTGGCTGAAATACTGCACCTATTACACATCGGTAAAAAAGGTTCATAGCATAAATGTTTGATGCGGCAATTACCCCCTCATTAGGCCGCCAATACAAAGCTGTAAAGCTGAAAATCTTAAAAAAAGAAAAACATAAAATGAATTTGTAAAAAAACAAACAAACAAACAAAAAAAAAACATCTAAGCTATCTCTCCTCTCTCGACACAGAAGAATGACAGGTGCTCCATAAAGAAAACAAAAAAAAAACAAAACAAAGACTTCTCCCAGGCCCTCCTGATGTAAAAAGCTCCTTGTTGCTTACATTAGGTTCATAATGATCACATCAACTGTTTTATGGTTAAAAACAATAATGTTCACTATTAAGTACTGCAAAGCGGGTCGGCAAGCAGCTGGGGTAATTATAGCACACCATCAATGAGACAGTAAACATTAGCGACCTTCCTCCAGCTAGGACTGAACATGCCGATTATGCAGGGACAATTTAGTTTGCAGTGGCATGGCCATTTTCTGACTATTAGCAGGAAATGAAATGAGATATTTCATTATTATTTAGTATGAAAATTCGGCGGAGAAGTTGCTGGAAATTACGGTTGAATTTATACTTGAGTTACTACACTCATTATTTCAAACATCTTGGTCTGAATCAATATCAGTAATGATTCATTCTTTTGATTAAGAAGTGACTCCATCTGTAGATGTCAGATAATTACCAAGATGACCCATAATGAGAACATTTCACAACTCTCTGACTTAACTTTCTTATTCCCTCAACAGCATAATGACTTCCTGAAAGAGCTTTTTATAGTGTGCCTATGCTCCTGGGGTTTCTTTTCATGATCAGCCACTATCAATGTAACTCGCTCATTTTTATTTGGTCCTTAGTTAAAAAAAATATATATATATCTCCTATAAGAAAAAAACACAAACAATATATTTCGATGGACACTGGAAGGAAGGTTCCGGTTGACATTTGGATGAATGTTAATATGGACTGGTTCTAGGTAGAAACAATGTAGGGGAGGAATAAAAATTGTGCATGAAAAGGAGACGGCGCGCAGCTTTAAATTATGACACAGAATGTGCTTTGTTATTCAGTTAAGGACTCAAAGGGGAATTAATCTCTGTTTTATTATATCAAATATTGAAATAAGAAATGTAGGATATTCTTTTGATCTATACACCAGAGGATATGGAATTTAAAAAGTTTGCAAAGAGAAAGCTAAACTTTCGGCGACAGGTTAGCATAAATCGTGAAATTTATTGAGGGTGCAGTGTACAGGCGACGCTTTGTAGCTGTCACATGCGTCTCCTGATATTTGTGCGCTAGTTCAGATGGGTAATGACAGTGTACACCACTACTTCGTGTTTCAACTATATACATTAGAGTGAAAGAACTACTATAAGAATTTTAGAATCCTGGCCTTTTGAAGGGAATCTGTCAGCTGCAATTCAGGTAAAAATGGTTAGCTGTTAGGACCAGGAGACATATAGTACCTTTCATATATCTGTCTGTGCTTCCAGAATGTAGAAAAAAGCTTCCTTGCTCCCATCCCTGATCCTTTTTGGGGCATAGTGTTTATCGGTCTCTCACCCAAGCATTTCCGCATGCAGTAATGCAGGGGTTTAGGAACGCCTCTTTGACACTTCGCACCAGAGAATTAAAAAAAAAAACATTTTTCTTCATCCTGTGTCCATGGGACGTCCTGCACATATGGCTGTGCTCTAAGTGTCCGTCGTATCACTACTAGAAGGGATCGACTGTCATATACAATAGCTTCTCAGGAACCGTTCAGGAAAGGCAGGATTGAAGTGCTTACCATGAGGCCTCCATATTTGAACCCAACAATAATTAGATCCCATACAGAACCTGGATTTGTTGCTTAATACCGTTGCTCTCTGTAGTTGTAAAGGTTTCTGATCCACAACACTACTGTAAATAATGTGACAGTGGCTATCATTGGCAGGACCAATAATGGGTGCGGTGACCCAAAATTTCCTTCCACTAAACACGTGGAAATGATCCGATAGAAACAGGGGGTTATATGAAGGGGCCGTCTGTGTATGGATAGTGGACCGAAAAACTGGACAGATTGTCTCTACTGGTGTCTGAGTTTGTTCATTGTGCGTGCCCTCATATAACCACAGCCCCCAATACTTTCTAACAGTCTAGTGTCTAGTGGGGTGGCGGAGGAGCGATCCCTGCTTCTGACCTGGGCTGGGGTCTGCGCCGTAATGGCGCTGATCCCGGCTCGGCACTCTATTGCTTTCGGCTGCAGCAGCAGAAAGCAATCAAGTGCTGATCTCATTGATCTATGCAGTATTACCATACCATACTATGATCTATGCAGTATTACCATACCATACTATGATCTATGCAGTATTACCATACCATACTATGATCTATGCAGTATTACCATAAACCCCAGGGGGGCTTCTAGTATAAGTGTAAAAGAAAAAAAAAAGTGTTATTAGTAATATAAAAAAAAAACTCCCCTAATAAAAGTTTGAATCACCCCCCTTTTCCCATGTTATAAATAAAAATAAATAAATAAACAAACATGTTTGGTATCGCCGCGTGCGAAATCACCCCAAATATTAATTTATCCCATTCCTGAACTCGCATGGTAAATGGCGTAAGTGCAAAAAAAATTACAAAGTGCAAAATTGCGCATTTTTGGTTGCATCAAATCCAGAAAAATTGTAATAAAAAGCGATCAAAAAGTCGAATATGCGCAATCAAGGTACCGATAGAAAGAACACATCATGGCGCAAAAAATGACTCCTCACACAGCCCCATAGACCAAAGGATAAAAGCGCTATAAGCCTGGGAATAAAGCGATTTTAGGGAGCATATATTTGTGAACAATGGTTTGAATTTTTTAAAAGCCATCAGATACAAGAAAAGTTATACATGTTATATATCATTGTAATCATAACGACTTGAGGAACATATATAACAAGATTAGTTTTACCCCAGGGCGAACGGCGTAAAAAAAAAAAAAAAAAATTCAGCCCGTCATTGCAAAGTACAATTAGTGGCACAAAAAATAAGGGCTCATGTGGGTCTCTAGGTGAAATATGCAACTGCTATGGCCTTTTAAGCACAAGGAGGAAAAAACGAAAATGCAAAAAATTGAAATTGGCCCAGTCCTCTAAGGGTTAATTCAATCAATTCATTGAAATCTGTACTCATTTTATGTTTAAGAATCCAGTGGTTTGTCCTGGTTATTAACTTTTTATCATATTCAGTAGGACCATTTTATTTCATAAAGGTAATAATCTAGATTTTTTCTTTGGTCTTTCTCACCATCGTCCATAGAGCACATTTTTCTCTATGTTTTTGAACAGGAAAATGATGCGACTTACCTTCTGGTTTAAAAAATGGATCGATGTTATATTGTTCTTTAACCGAACCTGCATGTCCTCAGTGGCTGCTAGATTCTTCTCCAGAAGGTTTGTGTGCTCTAACCTAATATAAAAAAGAAGACATTATTTGCATCAGTAGCTTAGGGAACCATTACAGAATTTTTTTGTCTATAAAGTGCAGAATACACTATTATTAAAGAATGAGGTGGCAGCTCTTGTGTATGCCGTAGGAATACTAATTTAACTTGATGTGCTATATATGCACCATTTGCCATCTTCCTCCCTTACATAGTACCCCTAATGTAGTCCTGTGTGCAGCCCTGCCAGCTGTATTTCCCATGATGCTTCTGGCTTTGAGTAGAGGCTCATCACACTGCACTTGATCTGCTGTATGTAAGCAGTAAGTGCAGCAAGTGATTGATTGGTGACCCAAAAGCACACTGCAGAGTCCAGTGCATTTTACCTGTTGCTCCTTGACACTCCTCTCCTCTACGTCCTGCTTCATTTTTTACAATCAGAACAGTGTGAAGTGGCTTCTAAAATAACACATTGAAGATGGCAGGAACATGAATAGTGAATCATGGAAGTTTTATGACTTTGCAGCTGATCTCTGTAGAGACTCACCTACTATATCACTGCTGTACTGGTCCCTTAGCAAAAATAATCCCCAGACATTTAGTATGCGTACCCTACATTGAAAAAAAATATAACTTCCATGATGACACCTACAGTACGGATAAATTAAAGGGAACCAATCACGCCGAAATTGCCCCCATTGATAAGGAAACGTGCTGGTACATCAGCCAGCACGCTTCCCAAACATCCCCCTGTCCCCTCCGTCCCCTCCTTTATTACCCCGTAATCTTACTTTTGTGATGTCCCGCGCCATATGCTAATCAGCCCCAAGTAGTCAAGGTGGGCTGAACTAGTTAAGGTGGGCTGAACTAGTCACGGTCCCTGGCGCTGTAATCACGCCCAGAGGGGCGTGATTCAAAGACCTGCGCTGCGCCGACGTCATCTCTGGCCCGCGTTCACGGCGGCGGCGCGCCGCGTCTTTCGCATGCGCAGTTCGGCGGAAGAAGACGCTGACGTACTGCACGTGCGCGCCGCGCGGAAGACGTCGGCGACGCTTGCGCTCCAAGACGGCGGCGCGACGACGTCTTCCGCACGCCGCGCACGTGCAGTACGTCAGCGTCTTCTCCTGCCATACTGCGCATGCGAAAGACGCGGCGCGCCGACGACGTGAACGCGGGCCAGAGATGACGTCAGCGGAGCGCAGGTCTTTGAATCACACCCCTCTGGGCGTGATTACAGCGCCAGGGACCGTGACTAGTTCAGCCCACCTTGACTAGTTCAGCCCACCTTGACTACTTGGGGCTGATTAGCATACGGCGCGGGACATCACAAAAGTAAGATTACGGGGTAATAAAGGAGGGGACGGAGGGGACAGGGGGATGTTTGGGAAGCGTGCTGGCTGATGTACCAGCACGTTTCCTTATCAATGGGGGCAATTTCGGCGTGATTGGTTCCCTTTAAGTTGTCCACAATTCTTTTTAAAAAAAGTAAGAAAAAAAAAAGTGTTACTTCTTCCAGGAACAGCACCATACTCACGATACAGTGTTTGGTATTACAGCTCAGAATGTATTCCACTTGTGATGGCAAGAAGTGCAAAGCACAGAGCACCGGTTTGTCCATCCAAATAGCAAAGGCTACAAATAAACCCCAATGGGCCGACCGGGCCCTTTTTGTATTCAAAACATCCGTCCCAGCATCATGGCTTCCTTTAAAAGTTGAAGAAACTAGTGTAACAGAGTTTAACTAAATGCTTCCTTGCTTCTTTTGGCATGTGCTTTCAATAACATGGAATCTTTGTAGTTCTCGTCTTTTTTTTTGTATATCAATAAAAATATTGTCGTTCTCATATTGGGTTAGATTAACAAACAAACAGATTTTATGGGAAAAGTGAAGTTTTACAGAAAACAAAAACAAATTTAGGAGGCAAAGTAAGTAGGAAGTGCATCAAATAAAACATTATGTTTATCATTCACAAATAGGTTCATCTACAATCATTACATGGTATCAAAGAGCAGTCAGAAAGGCAGATGGCGTACAGTCACGCAGATCTGACAGCCTGTCCTTGTGATAGACACAGACTGCTTCAAAGTTCCTTGTAACTTGCCTGTGGAGTCTGTCAAGAGAGACGCTGTAACAGAATAACTATAAGAAAGATTCAAGGGTAGCGCTAATGGCAGGATGTGTAGTACTTAACACATCCTTGTTTGTAATGGTATGAACAAGGGCAAACATATTTGTGATTAAATATGCATTAGGTATGAAGGGCTGTGATGAATGCTGCAGACTTCTGCATAGGAGCGTTTTTAACGTACTATCAATGCATCCCATTATGTTCTTCACCACTTTCTGCAGAAAATAAATGACTTCCATGGAATTAAGTAAAGACTTGAGACGCTAAAAAGTGGATAGACTGTAGGTTTGTAATTCCAGGGACTCTGCTCAGTACTGAAGAGGTTATTCAGTTCCTGTAAACATCATTCAAATGCCAATGGAGTGTGTCAGCTTCTAAGGTCATGGTCCAAGCCTTCCCCGTAAAACAAAGACACAATCACACAGTGGAGAGAAAGCTTAAAGGGGTTATTCACCTAAAAGCTAAAAAATAAAATGCTCCCAAACATAACTGGTCTTACTCACCAAGTTCCCCTGAGTATTTTGAGTCATTTCCTGTCTTTCTAGCTGCTGCCATTCCTGAGTTACAAGTTTTTTTAAAAGCTGATCTACAACCAAGATGGCGCTAGCCGGGAAACTACATTTCCCATCATGCAGTGCTTCTCCCTGATTGATCTGTTTGTGTACCCGTCCACTAAGCTTTCTTTCCTGACCACTGCTGTCATTACTATTGCATAGTAAATACAGGACTGTTATTTTCACTGATTTTGCATCACATCACCCCAGTATGTATTTCATATTTGCTGATGATAAAATGGCATCACATAGCCCACCACCTAGAACAACCCCCCCCCCCCCATTATCTACCCCCTGCCCAAGTCAGCTGCAGCACATCACACAATCCAGCACACAGCTCAAGCTCCTGAACGCCGATAGCACCGCTTCCCCCGCCCTGGTCAGATGCAGTTGTGTAATGCACTGGGACTGAGAGGGAGGCTGGGGGTGTTCCTGGTCCAGCATCATCCCCACCTACCCCCCTCCCCCCTTTGGCCAACAGCAGTGATACACACAGCCCAGCACCCCTCCTCCCTAGTAATCCACAGTGCACCACACCCCCCCCCCTCCCCACGGCCCCCTGTCTGCCTCAGCACATCGGTATACACTGTCCTGCACAAACGCCAGCATGCAGCTAGCACCGCATCCCATCTCCCCAGACTGGTATAAACATAGTAAGAGTCACTGGCTTTGTCCAGCCTTGCGTTCTTCTCCCTGCATCCCGATGGACATGACGTCACTTGTACATCAGGATGCAGGGAAAAGGCAACGGGGAACAAACCCAGTGACTCTCACTATGTTTATACTGGCCTAGAGTGCGGTGGAAGCGGCATGCTGGTGTTTGTGCAGGCCTGAGTAAACTGTTGCGCTGAGGCAGACAGCGGGCTGGAAAGATGCTGGAATGCGGAATACTCAAAGTACTTCATTGGAATTTTTTTTCGCTGTTCTCCTTGAGTTCAGTTATTACTGTGTTTTGTTGGTTGATTTGTCATTGCCCCAACTAGCCAGAATCCTACCCCACACTGACGAGGGGCAAATACTCCCAAACGGCTGTCTGTGGATGGAAGCCTGCCTTTGCAAGCCCTTGTCATGATCGCAATACTCGCAGCTTGAGTTAGACATTGATAAAAGGGGCCACCCTGTTGCTTCCCTGTCTATCTCCCTATGTCGTACGAACCCGAACCGAACTCGGTTCAGACCATCCCTAGGCTGATCTCATGCTGATCGCATCCACCCTCATTGATTATGCCACACTTACCCAAAAGCAACCCACACAGTTGGTCAGCTCACCGCCCTCTTCCTTTAACTTTTGTAGGTCACATCTGAGAGTTATGCCTCATATCACAAAGACATAACAGTAGACCAGTAATTCAGTAAGGCACATACTTAGGGGTACCTCTCCCACGTTGACATGTGTTTTAGTAAATGCATGCATTCTCCACGAAATACCAGTTCTAGAGCAGGAACTCTGCATTGTATCACTCCTGGGCGTTACCATTTCCTTTGCCAGTTAGTTACTCTGACACTGCACGATTGGTACGGACAGTAACACACCTTACCGACAAGTGGAATGGTAACACCTAGTGGTCAAATGTATGAATACATTTCTAGGTGTGGTACAACTACCGAGGTTCTTAGAAAAGATGTGTTTGCCATTGTTATTTTCTATGGGGAATTCAAGTAGTTACTACAACAGCCAATTTCAGAGAGATGACAGACTGATTTTGCGATCGAAATTTTAGTTATTGCTAAGCCTCTGGAGGTTTTTGGGTTTTTTTCACAGCAGTTGTCACTTTAGTTTCTAAACTACTTTTTTAGATTTTTTTATAACTCAAAGAGGTCATTGTCAGGGATGAACTCAAACAACGGACAATCTGAGTTTACTGTATACACTTGTTCTATCTATGGAGTCAACATACACATAGATTACATATGCTTCTGTATGTCACCGAACCAACGCAGTCCAGAGATCCCACTTTTACCTGTTTAACCCCTTCAGCTTCACTAGTAAACTTTGCCTCCAATACAAATACTGGTCGTAGAGAAAAAATAAGGTTGTGAAAAATATCTTACTAGGAGAAACTGACATGAAATCCTGCGGATTGGTGAACATTTTACACGTTCAAAAGAGGGAACGGGGGAAAAAAAAATCTGCAATTTGATGTTTGAAGAGCGTAATATTAGCTGCATCATGCTTGTGGAGATGCATTGGTAAATAACTCCTCGCTGGAGATGTAATTATGGGTTTCTAAAAGCCGATCCTTTTTGAATGCATTTTTTTTCCGCAGTGACTGGCACTAATCAATAGTATGAGCAGATTTTTTTTTCAGCTACAGGAAATGGTGTATGACAATGACTTGTTCTCCAGCACGCTTTTTAAAAATCTCTTTGTTCAGAAATATATATATTGATGTATTACATGGAGCTGTTTCTCCTGCCAGTGAAACAAAAGCTAGCTTTGTAATCTAATGTCAGCCTGAATTTCTCTAGGCAGACTCAACGGAAGATCAGGAAATCTCTTCGGTCATTCCCGTAAGTGGCACTATAAATGCGGATCTTCATATATGCCAATCAAATCTATTACTAATATGCAAAGCAGGGCGGCAATGGCTGGGGAAAAAGTGTTGCAGGGCTCATGTGGTTGACTGGGCTCATTGTATCTGCTATGACAAACACCTACAACTATTTAGCCAGGTCATTTACATGGAACATGATTACACAGGAACACTCGTTTTCACTTTCTTTTTTTCCCCATTGAAATCTATTTTTAAAATTTCAGTTATACAAACTCAAATATATGTATTCAGAGTCGGAAGTGTTTTTTTTTTTTTTTTATTAAAATAAAAAAAATCTAAATAAAAGCACCAGGACAGGTGGCATGGTACCTTTTACACGGGTGCCTTGTGCCCAGCTGAATGCCACAGCTCACTGTCTCTCCCACTGTCTCTCCCACCATGGCAGATGGCTCCCTTACACTTAAAGGATTATTCCAGAGACACACACATTTATTTTTTTGCTAATACATTGCTTTACTAAATAAATAACACTTCTGTGAGGGCAGGGTTTGTACCCGCTGTGTATTTTATATTCTTATACAAGACGCAATTGCGGTGTCTGGCAGGCTCTGCATAGTGATCTGTGTGCTAGAAGCAGAGCGAGCAGTGACAGCAATCACCGCCCCCTCTGCAGAGGCTGCCGGATACAGTGACCATGTCAGGCAGCCTTCCCCCGTGTACTGTATACAATAACATACAGTACACAAGGGGAATTGGACCCTGATCCGTATAGCGATGCTCAGCAGCGATAGAATGTAGCAGAGAATCGGGAATAGCTGTACAGTTCCTGACACACAAATGCTGGTGGCAGCAGAGTGGCCATGTTGCCCCTTTTTGCTTCCACTAAATAGAAGTGTAAAGGTAAATAAAAAACATACAAAAAAAAGTTATATTACAAAGTAATGTAACTATTAAAGCAATGTATTGAAAATTATTCTCAATAGGCAGATAGTTGAGAGGGAGATAAAACAACTGATACCAGTCTTATAGCTGATGAATGTTTACAAAGTTATAAAATCATGTTTTCCTTCCAAGCTCAAGAGTCATAGAGGCAGTTAAGGATGGTCCGAACCTGCCGAGGTTTGGGTTCGTATGAACCAGAACGCTCGGCATCAGATTCCCGCTGTCTGGCCGCTCCGTGCAGCGGGTGGATACAGCGGGAGGCCTGCCTGGAAAACTGGGATACAGGCAGCGGGCAGACAGCGGGAATCATTGCCGAGAGTTCGGGTTCGTACGAACCCGAACCTCGGCAGGTTCGGACCATCCCTAGAGGCAGTGCTGAGATACTGCATGTACCACCTTTCCCACCCCTTCCTATATGATTGATGTTGAGGCTTCCAGCACTGATTCTTGTACAATTATCATGCAGGGCAGGGAGGGATGGGGAGGAGGCATGCATGCTGCGGCACAGCCTTTATGAGTTTGGAAAGAAAACATGATTTTATATCATTGCACATAGCCATGAAGGGTGGTGCATGCCTCCTTGTGTGCTTCACCCATCTTACTGACAGATGAATCAAAGGTAAAGTTAGTAGTGGAGAGTGGCAGATAAAGCTTAGCTGCAATGCAATTTAAAATGTTTCAGCTAGATTATGGGTGCATTCACACGTTCCATGATTCAATGTATGGTAGATGTGCTACAGACCGGAATCGTGGAACTCTCAGTATCATCATCCTTTATGATGCCAGAAACTCTGAATCAGTTTAAATCTTTGCAGTACTGACACAGCTGCACAGGACGTGGGAGCTCCACCTTTCGCAGCACATTGTCTGTATATGGACCATGTATGGAACGTTTTACTGCCCCCTAAGAGCCTCTTTTAATGCTTCAGAAAAAGGGCACTTTATGTATCTAAAATGCGGCATCACTGCAATAAATTCTAAACTGGATTGCAACTGACCTGTAAGTGCTGCTCTCCACTATTAACTTTGCTTGTTGTCTAGCCTAAAGCATGGACAGCGCTGACATGGAGGTATTAGTTTGCTATTTAATGCCTTTAACAGGTTTTTCTCCTGGATGAAGAGAAGAAGAAAGAAATTGTCAATTATATAAAATCTGTCCAGATATATGTGCCCTAAGGTTTGGGAATGTTGACTGGATTTGAAAAGGTCACCATATGACTAGTAAGTAGGAGGCCCTCACCAGTCGGATAATATCAGCTCCTAGACTATAGCGGCTACTTCCTATGGCCTTTTGTTGAATACATGAGAACAGTAGGCTGGAGAGCCGTCCTCATCAGTCCTGGAGCGCCATATGACAGTGGGGTTTAGGAAATGTGCTCCCTCTTTATAACACTGAGCGCTGCTGCCAACAGATAATGTCTATGGCCTTTTAATGTTATTATAATGATCAGAAAAGAACATCCATTAAATTCACATTACCAAAATAACTATGCAATGGCCTTTTGCAGCATTTACAAAAAAAAAATCCAAATAATTCATCACATTTGCAAGTGTGAACTGGAGTAAAAGAAAGAGACAAAGACAAAATTTTATTTCTCAGTGTTCATTATTCACATGCTGAGGCTTAAAGGGGATACTGTATGTAGGGGGGTCTGCATTGAAGACTAATCGTAGTATTGATGATACTGTGGACCATTTCACTCTGTTTTCTCTCCAAAGTCCATGCTGGTTGAATGCAGCTGTGTACCAGTATATTGAGAAGGTAATAGGATCATATGAGTATGTTCACACAAGGCAGAATAGTAGACTCTGTAGCTTTTCAGTGCATTTTCAACCCTTGTGAGACCTTCCCACCGCTGTGCAAGCCCATACAAGTAATGTTTATTTTAATGCAAAACATGGCCTAGTTAATCAGCAGTAGATCCAGAAGTCCGGCACATTTCTTTTTATTAAAAGGTAGGCTTTTTTTTTTTTTAAGCATTTTTGTTGCATTTTGTAGAGCGTTCTTTGAAATATTTACGAGGGGGATGTTCGTCGTTTTACATGAATCAGTTCCCTTCTCATCAGAAATGAAAAAAACTGGTGTTTTTGAATGTACAGTAAATTTATACAAAAAATGTACTTAACAACACCCTAAAATTAACCTCTTAGACACTTTTTCCGGCGGCTGGGTGGTCACAGAGGCCTCAGGAGCTGAACCTGCTCCGTATACACGGAGTGCTGGCTGTATCTTACAGTAATTGCTGGTATGGAACACCAGTCTCATCCTGCCAGTTTAACCCACTTAATGCCATGGTCAATATCGACTGCAGTATGTAGAGGGTGATTAGAAAGGTGACGCACCTGTTAGGGCTTTGATCAGCACCTCTCACAATTTCGGAGTGCCAAAGGGTAATCAATGGTTTCTCAAGGCCTCCATGCCTGCCATGTAGACTCTACCAAAATGTACTGCCACAATATACAATAATATAGTTTTGATTTTTAATAGATTTGACCAGTAGGCTGAACTTCTAGCTGTACTTTTGACTTTTAAGTCTGGTTGCTGCGCACCTGCATGTGTAGAAAAAGATCTGAAAATGTGGTGAGATGACTGTGGCACTTTCCTCATGGCCTAGTTAGTGAACGGTATTGTGGCTAAAGCTTTCCATTTTTTGGTCAGGGAATAATTAGGTTGTATTTTTTCTTTTTTTTATAGCATTATTTTATTTTTTGGTTTAGTTGAGAGTTAAATAGGTCTCGTTGGACATTAAATGGTTTATCCTAGCAGTCATATGATCAATGGGATGGATAAAGGCAGTGGGAGTAATGCCGATTGTACTCTATGCACATTATTTATTGACTGATCTGTATACACACTTTAATGGTGCGTTCACACCTACAGGATCTGCAGCTGATTTTCTGCAGCAGATTTCATTTAAATAACTGAGCACAGCATCAAATCTGCTGCAGATCCTGTAGGTGTGAACGCACCCTAAGAAAGCAGAGGCAAAAAAAAAAACCTTTCTGCGTTCTACAGCTTATCACTGTTATGTTGTTGGAAATGGTGACGTTCAGCCGCTCCATAGTGATGTAGACATTGCGCTGAATGAATGTGTTAAATAAAGATAAATAAAAATTCTCTATTTTGTGCACACAGGTATTGTAGAGCGCTGCTTATTACCAATGCAACAGTGAGAACTGCAGAGCAAAGTGTCAGGACGCTTTAATTCCTGTGACACCTGGCACCCAGAATGATGGTGACAACAAAAATGAATAATTGCTGCATGATTCCTCCTGCCGCCTGTCTTATTACTGTAACTGTAAGGGGAGAAAGGGCAACTACAATGGAGAATGTGACATGTGGCCCAGGCACCCTTATCTGACTCTACTAGAGACTTCCCGACCTTTGCACACATATAGCGCCGGTTATAATTGCTAGTTCTCCCCCTCTGCCTCCATTTTTCTCTATGGTATACAAAGAGACAACATTTAAAGTCTTGTTTTATCTCTACCGGCAAATACTTTATGAATAAATAAATATTAATAAGACATCTTATCAGCCGTGACATTAATCCCTTAATGTTCCACGCCAGCAAATAATCACTAAGTGCCATCTGCAAGTCTCCGCCATCTTGTTGCGGTCATGGTAGGAAGGATGTGAGTGCAGTCTGTATAAGACAAATCTGAGAAGGAACATAGGATCTTATAATGAATAGCTTGGTGATATACTGTAGCTGTACAGACAATATGCTGAAAATATACATAAATTAATATATATGAATATGCACTCGTTTGATGAAATTTTGGTAAATTTTTGGGACTGGTATGAATGCAAATATTGGATTTTCCAGGGGAAAAAATGTCCTTCTAAATGTTAAAGTAGGCCGCCAGACCCACCATAAAAACCAATGCCATTTTCAACCTCAATGTACAAAGATCAAGTAGGCCTGCTGTAAAGTTTGGTGAGAGATTTATGCAGCCTGGAAAGATCCACATACTGTATGTCACAGCTACAATGTGGTAAACATTACTTGTGCTTATGCTCCACAGACAACAATTGGGGGGGGGGAGCATTTTGAATGAACAATGTTTTTTTTTATAACGATCAGCGTTTAGACGGAACGATACATCGTACGGAAAATTCGCTATGCGATCGTTTTGTGATCATTTAAGCCTATCTCACACAGAAATCGTTTAAAGACTGTTTACACTGAACGATCTGCAAATTTTTTGCGAACGATCAACGATGATTTGTGAACATGTTGAAAGATCAAAATGAACGATTTTTTGCTCGTCGTTTGATTGTTTGCTGCGTTTACACGTACGATTATCGTTCGAATTCGAACGTTATCGTGCAAAAACAAACGATCGATCGTTCGTGTAAAAGGACCATTAGGGCCCTATTCCACCAGACGATTATCGTTTGCATAATCGTTAAAGATTAACGATCTCAAGCGACCGCTATTGCGAAAGACCTGAAAACGTTCACTCATTTCCATGGAACGATAATCGTTATGCCCCTATTCCACAGGTCGTTTAGAGGAGCAAACAAGCGCTCTCAGCGCTCGTTTGCTCCTCGTTCACCGCTCGCTGCCGCCGCTATTCAACGCGGCTGCAGCAAGCGGGTGAGTGCGGGAGGGGGCGGCAGGGAGCTGCGGGGGGGCTGCCCGGGGGATCGCTGATCGTCCGGGCAGCCCATAGGATATAGTAGCTTCTGCTGCCGATGCTTCTATTTAACGGAGCGACGGCAGCAGATCGCTGCTATATCAGTCGCTTGTTTTTCAACATGTTGAAAAACAAGCGACTGCAACGATCAGCCGACATGAACGATGTCGGCTGATCGTTGCACTCTATTCCACCGGATGATTATCGTCCGTAGCGGCCGATATCGGCCGAATACGAACGATAATCGTTCCGTGGAATATGGCCTTTACTTATGATCGTAATTGCGATCGTTTTTCTTCACTATTTATTTGCTATTGCGTTCGTATCTATTGCGAACGACTGAACGACTCTTATTCAATGTGAACGATTTGCGAACGTTTTGCGAACGAGCAACGATAAAAATAGGTCCAGGTCTTATAAAGCGATCAACGATTTCTCGTTCGGTCGTTAATCGTTAACTGCATTTCAAACAAACGATTATCGTTTAGATTCGAACGATTTAACGATAATCTGAACGATAATCGTCCGGTGGAATAGGGCCCTTATGCCCCTATTACACGGGTCGTTTAGAGGAGCTATTCAACGCGGCTGCAGTGAGCGGGTGAGTGCGGGAGGGGGCGGCGGGGAGCTGCGGGGGGGCTGCCCGGGGGATCGCTGATCGTCCGGGCAGCCCATAGGATATAGCAGCGTCTGCTGCCGATGCTCCTATTCAACGGAGCGACTGCAGCAGATCGCTGCTATATCAATCGCTTGTTTTTCAACATGTTGAAAAACAAGCGACTGCAACGATCAGCCGACATGAACGATGTCGGCTGATCGTTGCACTCTATTCCACCGGACGATTATCGTCCGTAGCGGCCGATATCGGCCGAATACGAACGATAATCGTTCCGTGGAATATGGCCTTTAGACATGCACACCTCTACATTAATCCAATGTGCACCAGAGCCTTCCTGTGCTCACACAGTGAAATATACGCCAGCTCAGAGCTGGTCTAGATTTTATTCAATTTTTTTAGGCTGTGCTCACCGCCACACCCTTTCCCTGCGACCCTGGTATGGGTGGTGCAGAGTTCCAATATGTCCAAAAACCAAGCGACGTTGCATAAATTCTCTGTAACGTTTGTCCTCTGTGCTGCTTACATCATATAATAAATCCCCCCCCCACCAATAGTTACCCCCAGGCCTTACCCCTTATATATAATCCTACTTTCACAGTTTTGGCAATCGTGTTTTTTGTTACTGGCCAGAATGTCCCCCTCTCTTGTCTCCAGTTCAGGTGTGGTTTGCAATTAAGGTCCATTTACTTCAATGGAACTGAATTCCACACCCCACCCAATCTGGAGACAAAAGAGGGGAAAAAGTGGCCATGTTTTTGTAGCGCTGGATAACCCCTTTAGGAGCTGAGGCTCCTTTGCAGATTATCCCTGCACAGCATCACCCCGGCCATCCACCATACAAGCTGCTGCCGTCCTCCATAGTATACAGTCCCTGGGTGTGCAGACGTCACCGTACAAGGGATTTGCAGGCAGAACCTCAGTGCTTTTGCTCTCAGAATCTGCAGCGGTTTAAGATCTTGAACGCCACCATTAATACTATATATAAATCCTTTTATAAATAGTTAAATCTTATTCATTCCAGTTTCCCCGCAGCACACATAGACGTGTGAATTGTTCACTAATTGAACATAATAATGAATATATTTTGCTATACTGGTGTCTGCCTAGCCAGAGCCACAGTCCTATAACTACCTAGGAGCCATAGCTAAATGTTAGCAGAAGCTTGTCTGTGATCAGCAGGTACCCTCCAAGCACTGCAATACTTCATGTCTCAACAAACACAGTGTGTGCCCAAAATGTGCCTATAGACAATTTACTTGAAAAATGCAGCGCTCTTATTGAGATTTGGATTCACAGCTCCTGTGTGTCACGGTTTTGTTGTTCCTGGTAACATTATTAAACTATCAATCATAGAAAGAGACAATGATAGATATATCAGAAGTACTCCACAGGGAGGCAGCGTTCAGCACGCTGGCTACTGCTAAATTACAACTCCCATCATCTCCCCATTTACTTTGGGTTTCAGCAAGGTCCTGAAATCTGAGTTTAATAGATATACACACCTTTACGGTAGAATAGCGCTTACACGTGCAATATTTATTATGTTTCTTCCTGAAATGTCAAATGGAAACAATATAGATAGGAAAAGAATGCAAAATGTTTGCACAACTTTGCTATTATTGTCTCTATAGACAATGGCCAAAGCTGACAGCTGACAATAAGGAGTATATCTGAGTGCAATCAATAGTGTGCATTCATATACATCATTTACCAACACTTTTACTAGGTAACAGGGTTATCCAGGGTTAGAATAGCACAGCTACTTTCATGCAAAAACAGCGCCACCCCTTTCTTCAGGTTGTGTTCTGCTCCGTTCACTTCAAGGGAACTGAGCTGCAAATCACTTTTTCTAAGCCTGGATAACTCCTTTAAATCATGCAAATTGTGCATATATGTTATTTGTGGCTGCTAGGATTGGTGTGTGGTTTAGGATGCAAAAAGGGAAGGGGAAATCAGAAAATGACCTATTATTTAAAGGGAAACTGACTCCAGGGAATGGCTGCTAAAACAACTGCAGGTTATTAAAGTGTAACTGTCATCTGTAGAAACTTCTGACATGTCATAGCGACATGTCAGAAGTAAGTATCGGTGGGGGTCCGGAGGCTCCTGCCGATTGTTAGAATGAAGGGGCAGAAGCGCTCAGCAGTGCGCACCCTGCCTCTTCATCTCCGCTATAACTGCAGTCCGCCCAGAAGTTCCATAGGCTCCCATTATATTTCTTAGACTGCTCGTATAAGCAGAGTACGGAATAGCATAAATGAAGGGGCAGAGCGCATGCTGCCGATTGCTTCTACCAATCGGCGGTGGTCTCAGCACGCGGACCCTGACCGATGCAAATGATACAAATGATAGTTACACTTAAATAGCATTTTATACGTCCATGCTTTCATTTATTCCTGGACAGGGTCACAGAACTGGGCCGTAACACTGCTGGTACCTGCCCATTCTTGTTCAAGTAGTCATGCGGATGGTGCTACTCAGTGATTGACAGCATTGTATGCGTAAATGTGCATGTAAAAAGCTCAATCATTAAAGAGTCACTGTCTTATTTATTTATTTTTTTGCAGAAATCAATAGTACAGGCGATTTTAAGAAACTATGTAATTGGGTTAATTAGCCAAATATGCCATTATCTGCATTTAAAAAGCCTTTTCCCAGGTCCCCCCCTCCTCCCTCCTCTTTTCCATCCACTGCAAAAAATCTGGAAATTGTGACTTGTTGCATCAGACGTACCCAGTCTGTTCTAGGGAGAGGGGAGGGGGGAGGAGGGAGTTAGCCGACAGCAGAAAGCAGATAACAGAGGATTACAGGCACAGAGCTGGGTGAACACCGTAATCAGAGGTCAGAGAGGTCAGTGCTGATTGTCAGAGGAGATAAAGGCTAGAGGTATTTCTAAATTAACTCTTTGTTGTCCTGTTTTGGTCTTTTATTTAGCTCTCTCCATAGGAGAACAATGAAGACAGGGGGGAGAGCTTCAAACTGCTTTTTCATGATAAAAATGCATTTTTTTAATACACCCAACTACAAAGTTTCTTAAAATCGCCTGTACTATTGATTTCTGCAAAAAAAATTTCACAACAGTAACACTTTAACCTCTTAAGGACGCATGACGTTCCCGTACATCATGCGCCCATAGGAGGTGTTCAGAGCGGGGCCGCGCGGGTGCCCCTTGTAGCCCGGGACCGCGGGTATTAGCGGGCACGGTCCGATCGCCGTGCCAGCTAATACAGTAATCAGATGCAGCTGTCAAACATGACAGCTGCATCCGATTACTGGACGCAGCACATCCCTGGTGTCTAGTGGAGGGGATCACTTGAGCGATCTCTGTACCTGCTGCCTGCTGGGGACCGCTCCAAGATGGCGCCGTTCCCGGCTTGGCACTCGTTTGTTTTCGGCTGCAGCAGCCGAAAGTAAACGAGTGCCGATCTCATTGATCTTTGCTGTATAACTATACAGCAAAGATCTCAATGAGAGATCAAAGTGTATATACTAGAAGTCCCCCAGGGGGGCTTCTAGTATATGTGTAAAAAAAAAAAAAAAAAAGCATTGTTATAAGTAAAAAGCCCCCTCCCCTAATAAAAGTCTAAATCACCCCCCTTTTCCCAGGTTTTAAAGAGGATGTACCACCCTCATTCTAAGGGAGCCGCGTCATACAGGGGAGGGAATTCCCTCCCACTGGGGGCGGGCGGGCGGCCTCCAGTGCTTGAGCACCGGCCGATTCCTGTGCATAGAACGGCGCCGTGCAGGGGAACAGGGCCTCGGTCCGAAAAACGGACCGCGGCACCGGCTTCGCTGTGCCGGCGCCGTTCGATAGGTGGGTTCAGGTTAAAGAGGATGTACCAGGTGGTACATACTCTTTAAATAAAAGTAAATAAATAAATAAACATGTTTGCTATCGCCGCGTGCGTAATCGCCCGAACTATTAATCACATTACTGATCTCGCACAGTAAATGGCGTAAGCGCAAAGAAAAAATTCCAAGGTGCAAAATTGCGCATCAAATCCAGAAAAAATGTAATAAAAAGCGATCAAAAAGTTGTATATGCGCAATCAAGGTACCAATAGAAAGTAAACATCATGGCGCAAAAAATGACACCTCAAACAGCCCCATAAAAGCGCTATAAGCCTGGGAATAGAGAGATTTTAAGGAACGTATATTTGTTAACAATGGTTTGAATTTTTTACCAGCCATCAGATAAAAGAAAAGTTATACATGTTATATATCATTTTACCCGTAACGACTTGAAGAACATGCATAACAAGTCAGTTTTACCCCAGGGCGAATGGCGTAAAAACACATTCCCCCCAAATGAAAGAAATGCGTTTTTTTTTTTTCAATTTCAGGACACTTTGAATTTTTTTCTGGTTTCGCAGTATACTTTATGCAAAAATTCAGCCTGTCATTGCAAAGTACAATTAGTGACGCAAAGAATAAGGGCTCATATGGGTTTCTAGGTGGAAAAATGCAAGTGCTATGGCCTTTTAAACACAAGGAGGAAAAAACAAAAATGCAAAAACGAAAATTGGCCCCGTCCTTAAAGGGTTAAGAAAGACGACCAACAGTACTAATTTGCTCATTCCGGGCTAGTACACCCGAGGGTGAGTAATTTCTTACATGTTAGGTTATTTTCACTAGGATAGCAAAGTCCCCATTCTGGGCTAAGTAGTCAAATGGGTAGTACTACTCAGTGATAGACAGTTTTCTACAGGCACACTTGTACACAGATAGCTGTCAATCACTGAACAGCTCCACCCACATCACTACGTGGCCCACAATATGCAAAGAGTTACCTCAATAGATGACAAATTATCCTGGAACCTTCCTTACAAAACTATACCAATCTGCCCAGCTCTCCCTGTTTTTTATCACACCGCCTACATGTCGGGTTGCATTTTTAATGTGTCAGGTTCCTTTTAAATAATCTTTTAGATGTGACTCATTACCATTTTCTTTTAACGTGTCAAGGTGGTCTCTGTGTGCGTACCCCCTTCCTTATATTGCTATGTTAGGGTAAAGAGGTAACATTCAAAGAGAATGATTATTCTACAGTAAGAATAAAAGAGAGAGGAAATAAAAAAAAAAAAAAAAAACACAACAGTGGAATACAGTCCTCAGAACGAGATGAAAATGTCCTTTCTATTGATGTATATTCCATCTCCCCGTGCTTAACTCAGCCGTGTTCTAATCAGAGCTGCAACATGTCTGCAGCATTTCCTATTGCTACCTGCTGTGCTTTGCCTCACAGTTCTTACCAAAGTGTATTTTAGAATCCTTAAAGAACAGCGCTGGATAAACATGGCTGCCATCCTCACATTCCGGCTTGAGCTGAAGCAAATTTGTCACATAAAGCAGCGTCCGTTTCCGCTTCAAGAAGCAAACCTGCCATTTCGTCTTATCACTGGGCATCTAGGTATGTGCTTATTTCTTCTGAGAACATGCTGTGCCGCTATAGCACACTCAGTTGTGACTCCAGTATATTAATGAAATTGTAATGGAAAAAGGAAATTGCATACAACTGGTAATATCGCCACAACATATACATCATTTTTTGTTATGTTTTTGTCACAGAATCTTAAAATTTTTTTTCCCTTCCTCTTCTCCCCACCCCACTATCTTAACTTCCACAAACACAAATGACAGATTTCTCCTCCGTATTCTCGGCGATGACATTTGCCGTAAATTTAATTTATAATAGTGTACCAAGTATCCAGAGCCGCACTGTCATTGAGATTATTGAAATGATAGTTGTGTGAGATGATCTATCAGTCCAAACTGCAGGACTTGGACCAATCTCGTCTATATTAAAATTACCTGCGCTGTAAGAAAGCCATAACTCTTCCATTTCTCTTACAAGTTTGCCTTCTGTTTTGAGTTTGGTGAATAATTGCGTTCTGCTGATCAAAAACAAATTCTAATGTACTCCACACACCGCCATTGATCACTGGAAGCGTTAATATCCAATAAAAAATATGTGCATGTTTCCAACTAACGCTGACATCTTTATAATAAAATCCTGTGCTCTCGGGCCACTGTTTTTTGTTTTTTTTTTATGCTAAGATCACAATTTACTAAAGTGCAGCGTGAAAACCCCACAATTAGATTCTATTAAATTTCCAAGCCTCAATTCCTCACTTTTGAGATGATTTATGTGCCGGCTGCAAGTTTAATGTAATTTCGTGGAGATGAGTAACTGGAGCAGTGGAATACTGAGCTCTTCCCTAACAATAGCAGGAGGCTTAATTCTACAGTATCACCTCCATAGAGTGCGGCCGATGAGGTGGCCAGGCTGGATATTCTCCACTATTACATGCTTCCTATTGAAAAGACATCTGGCCTCCTCATCTTGTAGTCTTTATAGAAGACTCTTATATCAATATATCTGGTGTCATTAAAAAATGTCATAAAAAAAAAAATTCCCTCCCAGAATTACGGCAGTCTTGCTTATGGGCTGTATCTAGTCACATTTCACCTTTTTATATAATCCTGGATACCTGTTTTAAACGCTTAATGGTCCTTTTACATGTAGTGATTAAACAATTCATGAAATCCATCGAAACTTAGCGATTATTTGCTCATGCAGAAAACGCTGAACATCAAACAACGACTGATAAATTGTTAATTGCAATCTATTTCCTAAAGTCATCACTGGTTGTTCAATGATATTTCGCAATTAGGTTCATCTTAACAGTCTTTCGCAGATTCAGGCCATGTTCACATGGCTTAAGACACCGGCCATTCCGTGTTAGGGAAAGTCATCCCAGCCGGTACTGCAGTATCGGCCAGATGATCTTAACTTCTAATGAATTGGGATGCCAGAGCCGCACGCTTTATTGTGTGAACTGACAGGTTCTCTGCGGCCACTATTCAATGAACAGCAGCAGCAGAAAACTGACATGTCAGTTGTTTTTTTTCGGCGCCGCTAGGGATCCTGGCTGGAGTGTATACTATGGGGGAGATTTATAAAACATGGTGTAAAGTGAAACTGGCTCAGTTGCCCCTAGCAACCAATAAGATTCCATCTTACATTTTCCAAAGAGTCTGTGAGGTATGAAAGGTGGAATCTGATTGGTTGCTAGGGGCAACTGGGCCAGTTTTACTTTACACCATGTTTGATAAATCTCCCCCTATGTGTATACACTCCGTCCGGGATTCCCTCAGCTGCAGCACTACGTGAGTTCCGTAGTAATCACGGCTGTTGTTGCCGATTTACTATTACTACGGAACTTACGTAGTGTGAACATAGCCTCACCCTGGTGTGTGGACTGGTCTTTAAGTCATGAACGATAAGTTAAACGATATTAAAGAGATCAAAATAACACATTTTTGGAGCAATTTATCTTAATGTGTAAATGACAATCATTTAAAACCACAAACAATTGGTAAACAATCATTTAGGGGACTTATCTGCTTGTGTAAAAGATCATTAGGGTTTGTGCACACAGGTAAGAACCACAAGGATTTCTGATTCAAAACCCATGCCTTAAAAAACATCTAATTTTAAATGGGTTATCAAGGAGGAGAAAAAAAAGCACAGCTACTTTCTTGGAAAAACAGCGGCACCCCTGATCCCAGGTTGTGTGCGGTATTAGTTTTTTTTCAGAAATCAATAGTCCAGGCGATTTTAAGAAACTTTGTAATTGAGTTTATATGCCATTATCTGCATTTAAAAAGCCTTATCCAGGTCCCCCCTCCTTCCTCTTTTCCATCCACTGCAAAAAATCAGGAAATTGTGACTTGTTGCATCAGACGTACCCAGTCTGTTCTATAGAGAGGTGAGGGGGGAGGAGGAAGGAGGGAGTTAGCTGACAGCAGAAAGCAGATAACAGAGGATTACAGGCAAGGAGCTGGGTGACAGCTGTAATCACAGCTCAGAGAGGTCAGTGGTGACTGTCAGAGGAGATAGAGGGTGATGGATTTGTAGATTTACTCTTTGTTGTCCTGTTTTGGTCTTTTATTTAGCTCTCTCCTTAAGAGAACAGTGAAGACAGGGGGGAGAGCTTGAAACTGCTTTTTTTCATGATAAAAATGCATTTTTCGGCTAATAAACCCAATTACAAAGTTTCTTAAAATCGCCTGGACTATTGATTTCTGAAAAAAAAAAAAAAAAAAGTCACGACAGTGACACTTTAAGCTCCATTCAACTCAATAGAGCTGAGATTAAAAACCACACCCAAACTGAGAACAGAAAAGGTGCTGTTTCAGGAGGAAAGTGGCTATGTTTTTGTAAGTTTGGATAACCCCTTTAATATAGAAAATGTGGTACCACAAAATAAGATGAGTGACACTTTACTCTTACGAGTAAGAGCTGCAAAGGTGGCACTGAGCTGCAGCATACATGCCAACTCCCTCTCCTACCAGCACTGGCTTTCAACACTGAGCCGTTTAACTCAATCATGCAGGGCAGAGAGGGATGGAGGGGGGGGGGGGGGTGCATGCTGCAGCTCAGCACAGCCTCTTGAGCATTTTACATCTTTACATCATTTCCTTATCAGCTATCTGCCCATGTTTACAGCTCTGAGTATGATAATAGCACCACTATTGTCCTCAGTTTGGGGCTAGTATTACAGCTCAGTTCAATTAAAGTAAAAAAATTTGAATTACACTTACACCCTCGGGACAGTGGTGGTGCTATTTGCAATAATGTAAATGTGCTTTTTCTAATCCTCAGTAGCCCCTTAGACCTCTTATGGACTCATGACGTACTGGTATGCCATTAAGCCTAGCGTCTCTATGAAGCAAGCTGCACTTGCTTTCTAAAGGGTAAAGGTTATTTCCACTCCGTCAATAATGGGAAGCATTAGTGACAAGAGCGGCTCAGGCAGACTCTATGAGAAGAGCGCTAATAATAATGATCAATGCTATGCAATGGCATAGCACTGACCAGTGTAAGCAATCAAATTATTACTTGTAATAGTCCCCAATGGGAAAGTGTAAAAAAAAATAATAATTGAAAACATGACAAAGCCCCTCCCAAAATAAAAATTTAAATTCCCCCTCCCCCAGTTTACAAATAAAACATGTAAAAATAATAAATACACAAATAATTAATTAACCATATTTGCTATTGCAGCGCGCACAATCAGATCTAGCACAATATAACAATAGTGTTGCTGATTTTTTTTTGTCACATTATCAGAAAAAAAATTAATAAAAAGTGATCAAAAATTCCCATGTACACTAATATAGTACTACTAAAAACTATAGACTATGGCACAATAAATGACCCCTCAAATAGCCCTGTAAATGCTATGACTCTTAGAAGGTGGGGAGGAAAAAAAAAAAGAAAAATGCAAAAATGAAAATTGGCCTGGTCCTTAATGGGATACCCTGGAGAAATAAAAATGTAGAAATTGCAAGTCTTTCAGTACTTATCTGCTGCTGTATGTCCTGCAGGAAGTGGCGTATTTTTTTTTAGTCCGACACTGTTCTTTCTGCTGTCCATGTCAGGATCTGTCTAGAGTTGTAGCAAATCCCCACAGAAAACCTCTCCTGCTCTGGACAGTTTCTGTCACAGAAAGAGATGGAAGCAGAGAGAACCATGTCAGGACAGAGAGCAGATGATAAGTACTGGAAGACTGGATATTTTTATGTAGAAGTAATTTACAAATCTGTATAACTTTCTAACACCAGTTGATTTCAAAACATTTTTTTTCTCAAGAGGACCCCTTTAAGGCCCCTTAAAAGCCACTGTGTCCTCAAGAGGTTAATTTAATAGCCTATTATGTGCTTTATTATTTATTTTTTTTTTTACCTATTTCAATGTTTAACCGCTTAGCGACACATGACGTACCTGGTACGTCATGGTGCCGCAGGGGGAGTTTGGAGAGGGGTCCCGCCGGAACTCCGCTCTGAACGGCACCGCTCCCGGCTCTATTAGCCAACACGGGTCCCGTTGTCACGCCGGCTACTTAAGCACTTCAATGCAGCTGTCAAACCCCCGCGATGCGTTTCGTTCTTCTGGCCGGCCAGGGCCTCAGCGTTGCAATGACGCTGATCCCGGCTCGGCAATACATTGCACTGGCCTGCAGCAGGCCAGTGCAATGGATCACAGATCTGATGGATCTTTGCTGTGTATATACACAGCGTTGATCTCTATGAGAGATCAATGCTGCGTATATACAAGTCCCCCAGGGGAACTTCTAGTTACAGTAAAAGAAAAGTAAAAAAAGTGTTTTTATTAATAAAAAAATCTCCTCCCCTAATAAAAGTCCAAATCACCCCCCTTTTCCCATTTTATAAATAATTAAAAAATAAATAAATAAAATAAATAAAATTTAGTATCGCTTCGCATGTAATCGCCCGAACTATTAATTAATCACATTACTGATCTCACACAGTAAACGGTGTAAGCGCAAAAAAATTCCAAAGAGCAAAATTGCGCATTTTTGGTCGCATCAAATTCAGAAAAAATTTAATAAAAAGTGATCAAAAAGTCGTATATGTGCAAACAAGGTACCGATTGAAAGTAAAGATCTTGGCGCAAAAAATGACACCTCACACAGCCCCATAGACCAAAGGATAAAAGCGCTATAAGCCTGGGAATTAAGCGATTTTAAGGAACATATATTTGTTAACAATGGTTCGAATTTTTTAAAAGCCATCACATAATATAAAAGTGTGAACAGTGTTCTAGGAGAGCTGACTAATTTTTTCCTTTTTTTTCTGTTTTCCAGTTGGGGGAGTGGCTGCCTCTATTTGGTCGTGCACTCCACCTGTCTCACCCAGGTGATGCAATTATTTTTGCAGGTATTAGACGGATCTTGCATGCCCAGAGCATAGGCGTGTTATACGCCATGGAGAGGCCATAGTGTACATACAGTGTAGGGTCTGCCTCGATATGAGTCCACCTTATCGTGGTGAGGCAGTTTACGCTGTTTGCAAATAGTAACCAAGAGACTCATTATTTTTGTGGGAATTTTTTGGGCAGTTGGGGGGGCTGTTTTTAATTATTTTCATGTCTATGGTGGGTCTGTATCTTGCTGTTGCGGTGAGCTGTTGCATTTTTCTGTGTTTTTGTGTGTTTGCAATATAAAAGTTATACATGTTACATATCGTAGTAATCGTAACAACTTGAGGAACATGCATAACAAGTCAGTTTTACCATAGGGCAAACGGCGTAAATACATAACTCCCCGAAATCCAAACAAATTCCATTTTTTTCCAATTTGACAGCGCAAATGATTTTTTTTCCGGTTTTGCAGCATATTTTATGAAAAAATAATGCCTGTCATTGCAAAGTACAATTGGTTTCGCAAAAAATAAGTGCTCATATGGGTCTCTCGGTGAAAAAATGCAAGTTCTATGGCCTTTTAAACATACAGATGTAGCCAGGGTTAACATGATCCCTGACGCAACAATAGTGTCAGGGAGCTGTGTTAAGTCAATTAGAAAGTTGAATTAAACGCATCATTGTGATCAAAAGTACAAAAGCAAAAGTGCAAAAACGAAAATTGGCTTTGACCTTAAGGGGTTAATTTTATAAAGTTAGAAATCCTCATGATATGCAGAACAAACTGATATTATTTACAGTTTATTGATGAAGACTACACACATATGGGGAGATTTATCAAACATGGTAAAAAGTGAAACTGGCTCAGTTGTCCCCAGCAACCAATCAGAGTCCACCTTTCATTTTCCAAAGCATCTGTGAGGAAGGAGAAGTGGAATCTGATTGGTTGCTAGGCGCAACTGAGCCAGTTTCACTTTACATCATGTTTGATAAATCTTCCTCTTTGTCTATGGCACAACCAAGAGTCGTGGGACTCTTGGTGCCCAATGAGATGGTACCAACACAAAAACCATAACATACGTGTACACCTGCCACTGAAAACACTGCTGTCAATATTTCGAATTTTAATTAAATCAGCATTCTGGAATTATATAACTGATATGATTTGCTAATTCTTGTTCACCTTTAGAGAGAAAAAAAAGAAGAAAAAGAAAGAAAGGAATGGCTGACAGGCTGTGTGTCTCATGCATATCCACAGCGGTAACAATAGAATGTATCTGCATTTCCGTCTGTATTCTCTGTGTTATTAGCAATGCTCCAGGATGTTTTCAGTATGAAATACGGCTCGGATCAGACTTTTAAATGAAATAAAAGCATGCAGGTACTTACTCTTGTGTTTCCAGCTGTCTTTTAAGTTCTGAAAGTAGTGCTCGCTGTTCAACACCATTTTCCTTTACAAACTGAAAAAAAACATTAAATGGCTGTGAGCATTAAGGCATACTGATTTTAAGGCTAGCGGGTGAGATTGTTATGTTGGCGCTGCTTTCCCCATTTTATTTCCCTAATTTTAAACTGAAAATATTACCTTTCTAGGGTCTGCGTGGTAAACAACAAATCAAAATCTTTTTTATCTTTTTTTTTTTTTTACACAACACATTGAGCTAGAGACTGTTACGCAGGCAAACATTTTTACAGTTACAGGGACAATGCAACATGTTCTAGTTTTGTCCTAACCATTTTCTACTTAGAAATATCCGTTTCTGACCAATACATTCAGTCTTAATGGTCTGGGTGTTCAGACCCTTACCGATCACTAGGAGCAAGAAGAAGTGAACAACTGAGCGCTTCACTCCCCATCACATCAATCTATCTATTTCATTGCAGCAGAGAAGTTCCATTATAATTTCATGGAGTGTAACTATCTGGTTTGATGGTCAAGACGTGGAGTAAAGTGCCTAGCCGTGTGCTTCTAACGTCCATATCTAAAGATCAGTGGGAAGCTCAACACTTGCCTGATCAATCCAAACTTTTCATATGTTTATGTGACATATCAAAACTAAAGACAATTTTAAACATTTAAGGGTTATCAACGCTTTGACTCTGGTCCCTACAATACAAGTTTCCAAGGTGTTACATACATTAAGATGAACAGTAGAGATGAGCGAGTAGAGAAATATTCGACTTTCGAGAATTCGAATCGAATAGGCACAGAGATTCGACTATTTGAAAGAATATTCAATACCATTATAGTCTATGGGAAAAAAATTCTCGGTACTTGGAAACCTAAATCCGACCACTTGGAGGTCACCAAGTCCCCCATGAGATCTCCCTAAACTATGCCAACACCTCCGGAGTGACACTGGGACATCAGGGGGAGCATGCCTGGGTGCACCCAACATCCCAAAATCGCAGTATAATGCCACTCTCCGCAGTTGCAAATGAAAAATATTTGCGAACGCTTTACGAATGTTTACGGCAACGTTTACACATTTCCTTTGTATTTCTTGTGCAGCATTACATACGCGATTCCAATGTTCGTCCGTAGAGCGTCACAATATTCGCGCATATCACGCATCATGCTGTACGAACGTTACTGGAACAGTATGTATGACGTGCCTTTTACTAGGCTACTGGAACAATAGCTACACGTGCCTTTTACTAGGCTACTGGAACAATAGCTACACGTGCCTTTTACTGGGCTACTAGAACAATAGGTATCACATGCCTTTTACTGGGTAACTGGCACAATAGGTATCACTTGCCTTTTACTGGGCAACTGGCACAATAGGTATCACGTGCCTTTTACTGGGCAACTGGCACAATAGGTATCACGTGCCTTTTACTGGGCAACTGGCACAATATGTATAACGTTTATGTGCCCTTAGTGGGCTAAACCAGGGACACTATAAGTCACTTGTACACACAGGGTACTGGAATGAATACAGCTGATGCTGATGCTGCTGTTATATCATCTATGTCTTAGCACTGAGAAGTGCTTTTGATTCAAAAATGACTTTTTCGTTGGATATTAGCCCAGAAAAGAACTTTTGGGTTTAGTAGTAATTCTGCCTAAAACGCTACTAAACGCTCTCCCTGCTCCAAGATCTTTCCCTGGCTAGGTTGAAAGCGCATCTGCGGTCGAGAGGCGGAAGTCAATTATTAAATATTCGAGGTCATGTGGTTCAGCCTTCCAATGAGAATAGACGCGGTTTTCGCGCTGCATGTGTACTCCCAGGGTCCCTCACGGCCTCCCTGCATGGTGATTGGATTAAGGAACTGCGATGGGAGGGCTTTTGAATGTTTCCTGCGTATTCGTCACACTACTCCAATATTCGATCGAATACCATCTCGATCAAATCGTATTCGCTCACCTCTAATGAACAGTAGATGTAGATCTACTACCAGATATAGGACACTGATGCTTTAAGCCCCTATTAAACGGACAGGGCCCATCTGATGTAAACGAGTCGAGATTTCCTGATAATGAGCAGTGAATGAGAGAGAGGAGGGGGGGGGGGGACCTGGGGAAAGTCTTTTTGAATGCAGATAATGGCATATTTGCCTAATAAACCCAATTACAAAGTTTCTTAAAATCGACTGGACTATTGATTTCTGCAAAAAAAATTAAATGACAGTGATACTTTAGGTTGAAATATAAAAACATTTCAATCTACAGTCCACAAGTACTGTACTACCACAACTGTGTTATGACAAACAAAACATCCCCCTCCTCTACTCCAGTTAAAGGGGTGGTCTTAAGCCAGTCAAGCCCTTTTAAGCTGCAGCTACAGCCAGCCATTTTCCATATACTGTATAGCTAATGGAGTAATGTATTCAATACCTGACAAAGTGGGAGCCATGGAGGTACAGTAAATGTGGTCCATGTAGAGATACGTTAGCATCCGATATTGACAGGGTGCCCATGTATTTGTGGTTCAGGAGGCACAATCATAAGTGTACCCGGAGCTGGTAAATTGGTCTCCAATACATACAGGGACATTCTTACCTTTAGTTTTTTATTTTCCTCTTTCAACTCTTCCATCTCTGATTTAAGTCTGTTAACCGCCGCAGACAACATCTCTTCTCTTTTTTGGAATTTACTAAAAAAAATTTAAAAGGGTATACATTTTATACTTACAAAATAAACTAAATGAAAAGTTTCCATTTCCTAGTAACGAATTCTAGGGCTTTTTTTTTTTTCCTCCTGGAAATATTTGAATAACCGTCATGTCCCTACATACTGTGATAATATCCGATCAGAGTTATCAATGTCAGATTCTGTAGACAAGGAAAGTGGTACCAATGGTAAAATGCATTTGTAACATTATGCTGTCAACTTAAAGGAAGACTAATGGTGTGTTTACACAGACAAATTTATCGGACAGATTATTGAAGCCAAAGCCAGAAATAGACTATAAATAGACTTATTCTAGACTTGTTCTCATTTCAAATTTATTCCTGGCTTTGGCTTCAAGAATCTGTCAGATAACTGTCTGTAAACACACCATTACAGGGGAATGACACAGTTAAAGGGGAATAAAGTTATTTATGTGGGAGAGGTGTTCGGCCATATTTAATTCACTATGATCTAATCGATTCTAAAGATACAACATCTTCTCGATAAACCTTATAGGAATGTTTGGCACAGTGATTCCACCAACTGTTCATTGGCTCTGGGGTATGACAATAAGAAGCAATTCTCACTGCGATTGGTGTAGAGATGGAGAGGGGAGGAGGGGGTGAGGTCAATGACTTCCTGGTGAGACTGTGACAAATTTGTGTGTAAACATAATAGACAAGAAAAGGAGAAAGAGCTGCAGGGGGAGGGAGGGGGCAGCAGCTGTAATCAATGATAAGTCAGGTGGTATATCTCAGACTCCCAGCAATGCGTTTACACAGAGAGATTCATCTGACAGATTATTGAAGCCAAAGCTAGGAATGGATTTGAAAATATGAGAAATCTCAGTCTTTCCTTTATGACCTGTTCTCTGTTTATA